>NC_040043.1:42576531-42799425 GCF_003713205.1 Coffea eugenioides
TCTCTTCACTCTCCATCCAGTCCACCGTTTTTGGTACTGATCTTATTTGATTCTGATAATATAATGCTTACAAAACTCAAATTACTATTACTACTTGTATGTAGGGAATCATTGGATCAGATCCACCTTAATCAACAAAATCATCACTAATGATTACCAAGAAAACAACATGCTTCATCATGCCTAAATCTTCACTGGATCAGATCCGACACTCACCCAACATTTGGATTTGAGGCATCACATGGGTTCGGCTCCACCCAATCCAAGGGAATCTCTTTGCTTAGTTTCTGGAATATGTTGGCCCTCAAATCCCTCCCAAACTCTAACCCCTCTCCATCATTGGCTCCTTTTCGCACCCTCCTCTGTACTAGAAGTCAAACTATCGCATCTTGTTCCTGATGAATCCTTAGTTGCAAAATTTATAGAGATGACTGGCATGACTGAGGGAAGGGAAAGAGAGGTGGGAGCAGAAAGAGGAGGTAGGTGGTGGAGATTGATGATGCACGGAGGACATCTCTAAAGTTCTAAGAAAACCACTATTTAATTGATCAATTAGAAGCTTGATCGATTTTTTATGATGGGCAGCGCTGGAGAGATGCTTAATTGGAATCATAACACAAGTTTAGGAATCAAATTGATTTTAAGAATTAAATGGACATTAATAAAAAGTTTAGAGACGAATTTGGCTATTTACCCTTTAGCTGAAAAGCAACATCTTTTTTCTCTCGATTTTACTTTTACTTCTTAGGCTTCACACAATTACAGCACCATCGATCTCCAAAGTATTAGGCTAATACCCCAAAACTTTGTTATATAGGAGAGTTTTAATATTTAATGATCCAGTCAGGAAATCCTGGTGCAGATGATCTCAATCACATAGTTCTGTATTAAGAACTATGCAGTTTTCATGTGAATTTTTTAAATAAAGTCTTTAAGTACAAAAATATAATCTATTTTACACAAAGAAGTACCTAAGAACTACAAATAATTTTGCATTAATAATAAATATATATATATATATACTATATATATGATAAAATAAAAGAAATTTAAAACACATAACCATGATAACTCAGAGTACTGAAAAAAAAAAAAAACCAAAGAGTACTGTATAACATCATACAGGTCACCAAGCGTACTGTATAACATTCCTCGCCGGTCTAAATAAATAAATAATCAAAAAATCAATTAAGATCTGCTATAGGTAAAATAGACAAAGCATAAAACTCCACATTCCATATTGCCCGGAGTAAGATGTAATATTCCTTAAAATTGAATTGCAGACCAGTAAAACTGCCAAGCCAGTGAGTGCCAGAGATCATACAAGATGCTGAATTTGAGCCTCTAAACGCTCACATGTCTATGAGGCTCTCATTTTGTTGCCTCAGCGATTATGTTACTCAAAGAACTTGCCTGTTCTTTGGCAGTCTCCACCAAAGAATCCTGCAAAGTAATGCAACTGAAAAATTAATCTTAAAAACTCCCAAGAGATCAATCAATCAAAAACTTTTGAAGTGCAATACCTGTGCAGCTATATGACGTGCTACAGTTTTCTTGCTAGATTCTTGAAGCTCACCAGCAATCAGTAGTTCATCCAAAATGTAATAAGCCTGCTAGTCATTTTGTCACTAAATTAGAAAGCAAAGCCAATCATCTGGAGTTGCCGGTACTGAACATGTAATAATCTAAGAGAACTGAATTTCATGTAAAAAGAAGCCAACTTTTGCTAGTGTTTCAAGGTGGTTGATATAAAATTCCAGTCTCATGCTTAGTGGTCTTAGCTCGTCGTTTCTAATCTCAAATGGTTAGCTATAACAAGAAATATAATTAATAAATCTTTGTAGAATACAACAATTCAACAAAAATTAAATGTCTACCTCCTCGTTACAGAAATCTTTACACAAAAGACTAAAACCTCAACCTACTCCAATTTTCCTATTATGTAACCTAAATCTGCGGTCTTGATTCTTGATCTCTGCAACGCTAGAAAAAAGTAGAGGGGAAATAAATTTTTGCGACTTTTGCCAGAGAAAAAGTGATGGGCAGAACCTGTTTTCATCAATGCTTTTGCCTTGTGGAAAAATGATTTGCCGCGATGATCACATGTTTTCCAGGTCAGGCTGAAACTCTCAATAATTAAACTTCAGGTTCTTTTCAAGTTTTACTTGATTCTTGTATTCTTTTGGGGTGTTGTTTTCAACTCATTCGAGATATCAAGGAAGAAGTAATGTGAGGAAGCTAGTTGAACTTAATCCAGCAAGATCAAACACATGCCAAGGATCCTCCTAAGGCTGACAACTCTAGCATCAGGTCACTCAAGACATAAAACTACAGCAGATCTTGTAACAAAGATAAGCCATGTCCAAAAAGAGTAGGCCACTAATGTAAGGGGAGTCGAATAGATGTGTTCACTACTGAAGCTGACAATACTCTAACAAGCTTAACTTCTAGCTCTATTAGCATTTCAACTCAGAGTTGTCAAAGGACCATTATCTATTCCTTAGGATAAGTATCTAGTCACTAGACATACATAAATCCCATAATGCACATTGTTTACATAAAGCTGTAGCCTAATTGAGCTCTATGATTTGAGGCTATAATTGATTACATGCCAAATAACCTCTCAAATGAAATATGAAGGGTAACAAGGACTTCAAATTTAAACAACAAAGACAAAACAGCTTTTTCAAAGATAAAGTGAAGTGCAGAAATGGCAGATCAAGAAAACCAGCTAAAAGGAGAACCACATAGTTTAAAAGGAAAACCTAGAAATTGACTATTGCTTATACTGCAAGTTAAACTGATCCAGTTCCAGGGCCAAGGGTCATCATCCAAGAATTCGATTGTCACAAAGAAGATGATTACAATTAAACATAAGAACCACAGTGGCAATACATAAAAACTTTTAATTAACTGTGATAAGCTAAGTTGAAGATTAAAGAGGGAAAATTGGCCGCAAATGGCTAAGGTGGTTCTGTTGTCATACCTAGAAACCACCTAGTGATGAAATGCTAGTAAAAGTATGACAAGATATAGCTTGAGATGCATAAGATCAGACTAAAGAAGGTACCAGAGTGAAAAAGTAAAACAGATCTTAGGGCAAAAAATGGTCATGTCCTGCCACCCACTTAAACTAATATCAGGCATGGATCTTCTAAGGAGTTCTGTGACTAGATATTCAACTGACTTGGCAATTCTATAGGACTTGTGAATTACCCCACAATGAAATGCATCTCGCCCCTGGGATGAATCTAAACCCAAAGATCAGACAAAGAAATAAGTTCCAGAAGCCTATTCCTCTAATTACAGTCTTACTACAGGAACATTCCAAGAGAAAACCTTCTAAAACATTGATTTCCATCCATGCCCTTGATTTTAGCTTAGATGTAGGATCATTGTTTTCTTGAAAATGCTGTTTCCCTAAGATTTGTAGAAAGATGTAGAGATTTTAGCATAAAAGAAATGTGGAATCTTAATAGCAAGATCATACCTTGTGGAAGTTGAAGATCAAATCTAGCTCACAAACCTACAAAATAAAGGAAGACACCACTAAAATCAATACACAAATCACTTAAGTCTTCCAAAATTTGCACAAAATGACTAAGGTTCAAATTGAATTTGCCTTATATCTAGGGTGCTCTTAAGTTTCAGAAGGCTCACACTTCCAAAATAACGATCTAGAATCTCAACATAATGGTGAATGATTTCAAGGATTTCCAATTCATTGTCATCCTGGTTGATGCACATGCAGAAATAAAGGCTGGCATATCTGCCAAATCAACAAGACTATATCAGAATGGTGAACCATGCAAGCATAATACGACCAAAGCACAAGACCTTATTAATAAATAACCAAGTCATGTACTTGTATAGCATCATGGTTAAATATGCAAAAATCTGCTTAAAGAATGGGTGATTAAACACTACCTTCTATAAACGACCTTGAATCCCCTCCATTCCACAAAGTTACAAAGCTTGGGACCTCGAGTGAGAATTAAACCACTAAGCTCCCGGATAACCTTAGATAATTATATACAAAAGAAGAGTCATTTGATGATTAAAAATGAATGTAAGTTTAACATATCATGTTGTAGACAACTTATGATCAGCATAATAAAGCTACAATTATGTGTGTATTGAAAGCATCATATAAGAAAAATATAAGACATAACAAATTGATCTTCATGACGAGTCTCAAATATCAATAGTATCATGACCCAAGCAGAGGGATAATCTGAATAAGTAAATGCCCAAATATTCAAGCTCCAAAACGTACATAGAAACTGTAGTAGTATATAAAGGTGAACAGAGGCAGAAAACAACTGTTATGTAAAAAGTTTCGCTTCCTGTCCAGTAAAACCTATTCAAAAGATGTACCTTAGTTCTTTCCTTCTGGGGATAAGGTGAATACCACTTTGTCAACCTCACTTTTCCTTGTCGGCTAATTAGAAGCACAAAGTGAATCTGACAAATGGAAGAAGATGTAATTGATGCTCCAATGTCTCAGATAAAAGTAAGGCAAGCAAAAATACACAATTTCAGAGCTAATCAGTTGCTTTAGAAAGTATTAGAGAATAGGCAATGCAAATAATAAAAAGATATTTATAGAAAAAATTCATCCCAAGTAAATGAGAGAAAATGCTTAAACAGCACCTAGAACCTGGGCTCCCCTTGATTTTAAATCTTACATGAAACCCAAAGAAAACAAGGAAGCGATGCCAAATCTTAGACCAATGACATCCACAAGTAATAAAATGATTTAAACTTTTACTCAAAGTTAAATAATCGGAAAGGTTCAGGATTGACTTTTTCGGTTCTTAGAAATTTATCTGCCAAAAGGAAATAAGGCTAATCCACATGCACTGACACAAATTACACAACTTCAAAGAGCAGTAAAAATGATATCAACATGTGACTGTATAGCAGAATGATAACCGACAAAAATTAGCACAAACAAATAACTGGCAAACTCATTGCACATTTTGATCTATTTCACGCATCAAAAGGATCTAAATGAACCTCAACTGAAAATTACTTTTAAATCCCTCAATCGATCTCTGAAACCAAAACTTCAAGAAAAAGTGAGTTAGGCATCGACTCATTCCAGAATCCCCTCCCATCCTTCACATCCAAATGACGCCATGCTAACAAAGATCAGAACCCCCATGCATCCAATATTGCAAAACTATAGCTTGTTCAGCCTCTCGCAGGCAACTAATTAAGCAAATTTCCATCTCCTTAATCCCTAACAATTCAGAAATATCATCTTCCAGCCTTCTATGCATTTCCGAATTCAGATCTTCCCCATCCGAAATTCGCTTCGCCCCCCTTCCCCTCAGCCAAAAACAAAGATATACAATGAAATCATTGTACAGAATGTGGATGATTTAACAACTGAATCAGCATAAACAATGCAATTTCAAATCTGCAACGTCCCCTTGAATTCTACAGAAATGTGCCACATGCCCACAAAGGCAATACAAAAGAATCAAATTAAAGCAAACTAATACTATAAATTAGGGATCAATGAAGAAAATTAGGGTTTGGGTAGAGAAATTGAATGGAGTAGCAGCACTACAAATTATAACAATCAAAAGAATACAAATATTTACCATGATTTTATGGTTTTATAGAGTAGATTATTTCGTAGTAATTATGAAAATTTAGTTGCCGAAAACAGCTGATGATTCGAGCTTTGTCCGCCGAGGGCTAGTGGCGGAGGAGTTGGAGGTGGTGGTTTGTGGTGGTTAATAAACGAATAAAAGCGGAAAGTTACTCCTTGCTAGTACAATACTTTGCATCTTATACGACGTCGGAATTATGAACACCCGGTCCCATAACTTGCTTGCCGCCGCATGTGGTAAATTTAGCTGGTAAAAAGCCATAATTGCGATTTTTAACTAGATTTGGTAAATTGAAATAGAATGTTTTACCACTAGGGAGGGACTTCCCTCCCTCCTTGGGCAGCAAAAAAAATTTAAGGGTAGTGTCATAGCATTTCATTGGTCTAGTTGAGTCTGTATACCCATTAGTTCCTAACATACAAGCCTCCTTAAGCTTCCCCTCCCCTAGATTAGGATAGAATAGGTTATACAATGTATCGTTGCTGCCAAAAAAAAAAAATATATATTTTAAAGAAAAAGATAAATACATCTATTATTAATCTTGAAGTTCATGAATACTGCATTTTTGTGGCCGCAAAATCAAAAAAAGTGTTCAAGTTGTTTCTAATAGTTCATAATTTGTGATGAAGTTATGTAAATGTAGTCAATAATACATATACATTTCATAGTTCATAATTTGTGATGAAGTAATGAGGTTTTTTACCTGATTTGGTAAATTGAAACAGAATTGTTTTAAGAAAAAGTGAAATACATCTATCATTAATCTTGAAGTTCATGAATTCTAGATTTTCGTGGCCAAAAAAAAAAAAAAAAAAAAAAAAAAAAAAAAAAAAGTGTTCAAGTTGTTTCTTTTTTTTGTTTCTAATAGCTCATAATGTGATGAAGTCAATAATACATACATACATCCATACAAACACATACATCCAAACATACATTTGTATGTATCTATGACACACACGCACACAATATAGAAAAGTGTTTACGAAGAAAATAAGAGCTAGAAAAACATTTAGTATGCTAATAGTTTTTTTCCCCAAAAAAGGGAAGGAGAAAAAAAAGCAAGGGAACTAGTCAAGCCTATAAAGGCAACAAACAATTGCTGGATAATAATAAAATGGACATTTATATTTGATAAAGATGAACTGAAGGGATGCTGATTTATGTGCTGGTTTTGAAGTCTATTTTCTTTACTAATGAGGTGATCGCTGACCGGTGGAGTGGTGGTTCCTTACGTTTTTTGAATAGACCAGAAACGGAGAGCTACAATAGACCAGAAAAAGGAGCCTGCAACTGCAAGGCACCAGATATATACACCTTCAAGGAATAAAAACCAGGCACTATTATCAAGCAAAACTGGGTAAGATAACATGCATGATTTACTGCTGCAACAATTTGTCTACACAGTAAATAGGAAGAGAAAGAATACAGCATCAATTAAGAAAATTGTCACAACATCATACAGCAGGGGCACTGTAAACAATAAGTGTTCTAAATCTCCCTATACCTTTCCTGTTTCAGTTACCTGTATCTGTAAAGGTCATCCTATCCAATCATTTTGCACCTAATTTTTTTCATCAAACTAAAAAATGAATATGAAATTGAATTGCTGTTTATGAGGATTTTCTCTTTTTCTTGATTTGGCATCCGCATCATCTTCTGCCAAATTTCCAATTCAGCTCCTGATAAATATTGCAAGCTACCTTCTATATATCCTATTTCCTACGTGATACAGCTACACAATCTGAGCACAGAAAATCTGAGGGTGCATCCTCCTTATCAGCAATGCCACTGCACCTCGTATGCTGAGACACATTGCACACTTCACAAGTTGCCAATCTCTCCCCATCATCAAATTTAGCCCCACAGCAGCAGTCCACAGTCAATCTTTGAGCCCCATCTTCATATCTCAGTGTTGTTCCCAAGTCCAGCCCTGAACCCCTCACCCAAACAGGACTACTGGGCTCAATGCTATGACAAACCACCTTATTTTCATCTATTTTCTTCAGGCCTCCAATTTGACTCGCTACAAATTTGTCCATAATGCAATATGTATCCCTGAATGCAGCTTGAGCAACAACTTTCAGTTCACCTATGGTACTAGAAAGAGGTACAACAACTACTGCAGCTGGTGATAAAGGCCTCATCAGTTCTGTCTCTAACTCATCAAAACTAGGAAGGAATAGGCATGATAGTGCAATTAATGGATCCAAATTATGTTCCTTAAAACACCATTCTTTCACAAAATACTTGGAATCCATGATAGCCTTAGTTGCCAAATTTACTGGATGAGTATCTCTGTAACCAAATAGCACACTCCTGTACAAGTACAGAGCATCCTCAGCCACACTGCATTCCATAGTGTCATTCTGTGCATCTTTAATCAAGCCTTGAATTGGGAGTTCAAACTTTTTGGTCGATGGATTTTTTGTTCGAGAAATGCTTTGGTTTCTAATCATGGGATTATCCATTGAATGTACCACACAATCAATCGGCTGAGTTTCACCCAAGCACTCCCTAGCCTTGTCCTGCAACTCTCTCCATGGCACGGTACTCTCCTCATCGCTATTTTCTGTCAAAATATTGGCAGTTACCTCTGATGCATGCTCTGCTCTTTCTTCAGGCCACCGGCAATCTGGTTCAGCCTTTTCAAGAACTTCTTGAATGCTAAATTCGAATCTTCTGGTAGATGAATTAACTGAACGACGAACAACATAATTGCCTATTGCAAAGCAGGTGACAGATTTGAGCACAAAATCAATCAAACCTGTATCTCCAACACATTTTCGTAGCTCTTCACGCATTTCATACCTGGAAACCCCATAATTTCCATCACAACCCCCCTTATTTTGTTTCAGCAGATTCACAATTTGCTTTAGCACATGCTCGACCCTCCTTGCTGGCCACCTACAGCTGTTAGCTATTGAAGTCACAAGTGCATCAAAACTTATTGGCTCTGCATTGTCCCTCCTCTTTAAAACATGTTGGCAACTACTTTTAACCACTTTGTTCTCTGTTTTTCCCTGTACTCGAGCTCGCCCTCCAAATCCAAGCATGAACTTCAACAAATCACTTAAGGTAATCAACGGAATATCCACCACGCCTCTATACTTAATGATAATCTGCTTAATTCTTCTTCCTTTGCTTTTATTCTCGAAATCAGAAATAATCGCATCAAGGTTTAATGACCTCATATACTCAACTGCCGACTCATACTTGCCCTTCCTAACTCCAAAAGTTCCATGGCTAAATTTGTAGCCCCACTTACCGTACCAACTCTGCCCATATCCAACAACATACAACAATCTCAGATTTATTTCATCCCGCACTGAAACTTTCCTGCAAGCATCACCTCAATGTCTCAGATTCATCACCCACAAAAATTACTGTAAAATACACATTGAAACAACAAAAGAAACATTCTGAAACATCACCTGGTGCAAAGTGTTGAGCAAATTCGATCCCATAGGTTCATAGCATCAGTTTCACTGAGAAAATTGGATGCCGCTTTGACTCCATTGATGCAAATCAGATGTCCATACCCGTTGCAATGGATCAAACCGTACAAAATATGAGTTCGAACATCCAAGAAGTTGTCCTTCAATGGCTTTTTCCAATAATCAACTTCAGGAATAATCAGATGATACTTTCTTTTAGATACAAAATGATGACCCCATCCTACAAAGCATGATCAGAAATTCAAAAATTCAAATGTCCCTTTTCAAAATTAACCCGAACCCATCAAGAAAATGAACAATAACTCCACCAAATTCAACAAGCCAATCAAGAATATCACAATCCATCCAGAAAATTTGAAAAACAGTTAAATTAAGTAAAACCCAGGATTTTAAACAGTAAAAAAAGAAAAGAAAAGCGTAACAAAACTTGCCACTGAATTTGCAGTAATCGCAGAACGGGTCAAGAGATTGCTCAACGGTTTCTTCAAAGGTGTAGAAGGGAAAAACGATGCCGTTTTTTTCATTGATCAGCAGAGTGGACCATGAAGCCATACCGGGAACTGTATTATTTTCAAATTTTTCTGCAAATTCTTGAAGAAACAAACGGATATTTTCTCTAAATGGACCATAATTAAGATTTTTAAATGAGCCCATAATTGGAAAACTTTCAAATGGAAAGGGGATTTTAGGGTTTTTTCTTCTCATTCTTTTACAGGCTTCAAAAATATTGTTAGCCATTGCAGAAGAAAAGCTAGAAAACTGCAAAACCAACTCAAGAGTCTGGTTTTTCAAATTCTTGAGAGGAAAAGAAGCTTGAAGAATCATGGGAGTGGCGGTGAAATTACAAATGTAGCCTCTTAGTGGCGGGAATTAATGCGTTCATTTGATGCAATTGGAGTGATACCAATCTTGAGGGTAATTGTGTAATTTGGTTTGTTTTTGTTTTTTGAATTTTACTTTTTAATTTTTCCAGTCACATGGTCTGAGAATCATGTTTACGGTATGAACTGTGAAGTAAATTTTACTTTAGTAACTTTTGAAAATTTTTTTCACTTTTTTACTGCTGAGAACCATTAATCCCTCTTTTTTGAACTATTGGAAAAGGGATAACTTTGGTTTTACCTTAGTAATTGAGTTCCCAAATTTCTCTACAAGCTTGCCTTAAAAACTTGCCTGGTTTTGACATTGGTGCATTCTTATTGAAGTCTAAAACTCAATACAACTTTTTTTTTTTTTTTGGGAGAATGGTGATTCCTAATTTACTTGCTGATGGCCATGAGTTGTATTGTACCAAAGAAATTGAAATTAAATCGACAAGATATTAAATTTGTTGCATGATTTATGATTTTTGTCATATATTCCTTTTTTTTTTTTTGGCAAAATATTCTAAACCAAGTTTATGCTTAGGCTTTGGGAAGATTATCTGGAAGGAAAAATGATTTGTATTTGATTGCCAGCAAGTTAATTATGTGTCATGTTTGTAATTCATCAAATTATAGACTTAGGAGGCAAGGTCTTATGGTCCACTCCATCAGGTACTCAAAATGGTGAAACAAATGATCTTATTTGGTAAAAATTAGAAAAGAAATGTTATCTTGTTTTTTAAAAAAAGTAATTAATGAAGTTTAGCTGTTAATTAATTTGGGTTGATTATTATTAGCATTCTTTTGCATTTCGCAGTATATTAATGCCAAGAATTGTTTTACAACTACACGACTTCATTGAACATGGCAATTGCTATTAAAAAAACAATTAAACATGGCGACTTGTTTCAGCCTCATATCAATTAAATAGGTAAGAGCTAGCAAAGCACGCATTTGATATCACTTTGTTCTTTATTTTATTTTATAATTTTTGTAACTAGGAAACGGTTTTTTATTCATTCAATTTTGTGTAATTAGAGAACAAATCAAGGGCACGAACAATTGTTAGAAACTTTAATTAATGGAATGTAAATTTATACACTGGTTTTTAAGTCTTTTTTTTTTCTTTTTCCAATTAAGGTCACTAGTGTTTCCTTATGTATTTGAAGTTGGGCAAAAGTTAACAAAAAATTATGCTACTTCAGTAAGTTTCTATGCCAACTTTATATGCAACCACTTCATACCTATTAACAGATGTGGAAAAGGGTTGAAGAAATATGTGATAAGGATGAAGAAACAGGTGATAAGGAAGACAGCTGCAAGATACCAAAGATATACTCCTTGAAGGACTTAAAATCAAGCACTATTATCAAGCAGAATCAGGTAAGATAACATGATTTACTATTGCAGCAGTTTGTCTAACTTGGAAGAGAAACCATATAGCATTCATTTCAAAAATTGTCACAACATGTTACAGCAGAGGCAATTGTGAACATCAAAAGTTGTAAACTCTCCCTGTACCTTTTCTATTTTAGTTACCTATAACTATACTATTATAAATATTCACTTGTTTTTTAGTTGACCATATTTATTTGTTTTGTTCTACCTAGTTAGTGGAGTAGCTAGTGGAGTTGGTGAAGTAAGTGGAATTAGTGGGATAGCCAGTGGAGTTATTTTAAACTCTATAAATAGAACAGTTTCATGTTAGGAGTTGAGTGTGAACTTTACAAAGAAATAAAGTCTAGTCCTTTGTTTCTCTTAATATTTTTCTCAATAATTGTATCAATGGCACTAGAGCCAGGTTCATGAGTGAAAACAAAAGTGAGTTGTGAGAATTGTATTGATAAGTCACAATGGCCACCTACAATTTTGTGTAGCTAGCAATTCCCTACTTTGATGGTCACTATAATCATTGGAGCATGCTAATGGAGAACTTCCTGAGTTCTACGAAGTATTGGCAGGTTGTCGAATCTGGAATAGCAGTGCCAAAAACTAGACTAATATTGTTAGAGGTGCAGAAAACGGAGTTGGAAGCATTGAAACTGAAGGATTTTAAAGCCAAGAATCACCTTTTTCAAACTATTGACGCAGCCATCTTGGAGACAATTCTTAGCAAAGGTACCTTCAAACAGATTTGGGACTCCATGAAGAAGTATCTAGGAAATGCAAAGGCAAAGGGGGTGTAGCTTCAAACTCTTCAGACCAAATTTGAGATTTTACGCATAAAGTCAAGCTAGTTGGTCGTAAATTATTTGCAAGAACGATAGCAATCATTAACAAGATGAGGATCCATGGAGAAAATTCTCATCATTGTCGAGAAGATCCTTTGATCAATGATAGCAAAATTTAATTTTGTTATATACTCTATAGAGGAATCGAAAGATATTGATGCACTTTCAATTGATGAGTTGCAGAGCTCTTTATTAATTCATGAGCAAAAAATTAACCAGCAAGAGAAAGATGAGTAAATATTGAAGATTTCAACAAAAAGTCACCCAATATTAAGAGGATATAGAGGACAAGGCAGAGGCAAAGGTAGAGGCAGAGGAAACAATGATCGTGGCAACCAACAATAATAACTCCAACACCAAGAAAATCAATTTTCGAGGTAAATTGATAGTAGTAATATAGTTTAAACGAGTAAAGTGATAATAACTCATATATATATATATATATATTTCAGACAACATATTTTTAGAAATGTAAGATTAATTAGAGAAAGTAAATAAATACAAGAAAATGTAGGTAAGATTAATTAGAAAAAAGTATACAAATGCAAGGAAGGGTAATAATCGTTAGGATGTGAATATACATGGTAGGTTAGATTAGAAAAACCCTATATTTATTACATGTTTTTATATATATTAAATATAAAAATTGAAAAAGTTTAATATAGAATATTATCTATTAATGAATATACTAGTCAATTTTTCCGTGACACTTTTTGACTAAACAAACACAAGAATTTATATTTTCTTGCATCATTTTCTTGTTTATCAAACACACGTTGAAAAATTAGTTTTCTTTTACACGACTTTCCCGTCAAACACACTTTCAAATGCATCCCAATGGTATGTCACCGTTTTCTATTAGAAATTTCGGCCTACTGTGGGGGACGGCGTTACTAAATTTGTTCCAAATGTCCCTAATAATGTGTATTTGATAAGACTATGAATTGTACTCGTGTGGCTCTGATCCCAAAAATACCAAATCCAGAAACCATCCTCCAATTTTGACCAATTAACCTGTGTAACGTGGCCTATAGAAGAGCAGCTAAAGTAATTGCTTATCATGTCGGCAAAGTCTGTAATTTCTAAATTCTAATCTGCCTTTCTTCCAGTTCGTCTTATTACGGATAATATGTTTTAGAGCCGATGAATCATACCATTTTATAACATGTAAGTCGTCTAGGAAGGACTCATGTCAATCATGCTAGATATGAGTAAAGTTTTGGGGAAATGGTCGTCTCTAAGCCTCTTTACTATTGTAGATTTAGTCCATAGTTTTTATTTTTACACAATATGATAGGTGAACTTATTTTGTGCTTCAATTATGGATTTCGGTGACAGCGCAACTGCCTAAAATCGATTTGAATCCTAATTAACTAACTAAATAGGAGTATTTGGAAACGTCACTCACGAAATTGTAATAAATTATTTTGTTACATTCTTCTCCTTCTAAAGCTCAATGCTACTCCAAAGGATCCAAAAGTGGCTGGAATCATTTTGTTTTCTTCTTCTTCTAAAGTGGCTGAAATCTTAACAGTTAAGGAAGCACTTTAACTTGCTAGAAAGCTGAATTTCTACTCGGTAGTTTTTGAAGGTGATGCTGTTAATGTGACTGATGAAGTACTCAACTCTTGTAACGAATACTCCCCATATGGCCCATTCTTAAGGATGTTGAATCTCTTTTAAACTCATTGTCTTGCTTTGATCTAGTTTGGGTTCAAAGGAAGGCCAATAGAGCTACTCACAGTCTTGCTAGATATGCTCGAAACATTAATTGTCAAGCTGTAATGATGCATCGGGCACCTAATTTTCTTCAGCCCACTTTGCTGGCTGACTTTCCAAATATGCATTAATAAAATGCTTATTTTTGCTTATTAATAAAAGAAAAAATCATTCAAAACATCCCTCACATTTTGTAAAATGACTTTTTTCGTACATCACTTTTAAAAGTGTAATTTTACGTCTCTTACAAATTTATATTGGTCAAATTTGGTCATTATCTAGGTTTTTTACTAGTTTTTAGGCGGAATCCATCACGTGCCTTGCATGTGATTATTTTTTAAGGGCAAAATTATCAAATTAATTTTACACAATTTGATCCATAGTCCCTCATATTTCACAAAATAAATTTTTTTGTCTCCCACATTTCACAAAATGGATTTTTTCATCCCTCATATTTTACAAAATAAATTTTTTCGTCCCTCATTGATCATATTTATGAATAGTTTTTTTAAAAAAATCCATATACGTATCTATTTAATTTCACCTGAACAATACAAATAACATGTGTACAATTATAATTAGCCTATTTAGACAAAATCAAATAATTTGGACATTGTCGAATGTTTATATCGAATTAAATTTGAATAAAAAAATCAAAGAAAAAGTATAACAAAAAGAAGTAAGTAATTGGCACTTTCAAATTTTAAGACAATCACAAAATAAATAATTCAATTGTTGGTCTTAAAAGTCGCGAGTAGAAATTTCAAATTTAAACTGCAATTCATTAGTATGACTATGGAATTCAGGTTAGGACGCATTAATTAGATGACCTTATTATACAACTCAATCAATGAATTATTACTAAAAGAGAAAAGATCACAAATATTGAACAAATTCACATGGTGAAATCAAATAAATATATCTATTGAATAACATGTATACAATAACAATTAACGTGTTTAGGTGAAATCAAATAGAGATATATTATATGCTATTCGTATTATTCATGTGAAATCAAATAGATATATACGTGGATAAAAAAAATTATTCATACACATGGTCAATGAGGGATAAAAGAATTCATTTTTTGAAATATGAGAGATGAAAAAAATTCATTTTGTGAAATGTGATGGACGAAAAAATTCATTTTGCGAAATATGAGGGATTATGGCTCAGATTATGTAAACTTTGATTTGACAATTTTGCCCCTAAAAAATAATCACATGCAAGGTACGTGGTGGATTCTGACTAAAAATTAGTCGGAAACCTAGATAGGGACCAAATTTGATCAATGTAAATTTATAAGGGACGTAAAATTACACTTTTAAAAGTGAGGGACGAAAAAAGTTATTTTGCAAAATATAAGGGATGTTTTGAACGATTTTCCCTTAATAAAATTCTCTATATGTTAAATCACTATATTTGGTCCTTAATATGTTTATGTATGTATGTATTTGTATGTGTGTATATGATTACATGTTCCATTTTGACAATTGACATATGCATATGTATTTCCCATTTAACAATATTGTATTGTACCATACAGAAGTGTGACCTTATAATTTAAGTTAATGACAACATATTTGGCATAACATGACAGAATTGACACTTGTCAAAGTTCAATCCATAATATATCAAAAATGCTCAAGAAAAGATAAAAAAGATTAGGCCAAAGAATTCAAGTTTAAATATAGTTTGTACAACAATTGGTGAAAGTATAAAATGTAAAAGTATTGTATTATGAGTTAAACAATCAAAACCAAAAAAAATATTGTTATTATAATTACATGCAAAACAAGTATATCAATATTCAAAAAGAAGAAGGACTTTAAATGGGCCGAAGAGCTTCTGGTTTCGTGGTGAAAGTTGAAACCCCGCCCCACTCTTCCCCTACTAGAAAAAATTAACAAAAAAGAAGAAAATTTTAAATAAGAGGTTCCCATGCAAATGCATTGTGAATAACTAGTTGTACCTATAGCGGAGCCCGGGTTTTGCAATAGGGGATGAAATAGAAGATAAAAGAAGTCCTTCATAAGCTCTTTTGCGGTGTAAAATTTGGTTCTTTATAATTAAACATGTTAATTGAAAAGGAAAGGTTTAAATTTATAATGGTTGCAAACATAAATTGATTGAATAACCATTGGACTATTTTCCTGAGCACGACCTACAAGAAAAACAAAGATTGCACCTACATATAATGTTACACATGGAAGTACAAAAAATAATTCAATGGTACAACGTTGTAAATGATTAAAAGAAGAAATTAATTGTCTACGATAAAAGTAATAACATGAAGAACTATAAAAATCAATCAAAGATAAGTTTAACTAGGAGAAAGAATGATAACATTTTTGAGAGAACAATCAGGTGGAGGGAGGGAAAGAGGGGGTTTGGGGAGGGGAAGAATTCTTCTAGGAAAGGATATTCTAAAAGTGAAATAAGATAGTTTCCTAATATGAGTAGAAGTGTGGCAGACTAATCATCCAATGAAAAAAAAATTCGATTCAAATGACTATGATTCGGACTTGGAGACTTCCACGCTTACGAGTTCCAAACTTCCCGGACATGCAAAGTTCAAACTTTGATGTGCCTGCGTTGATTAGCATAAAAATCTAATGAAAATCACATGTTTAATCCCTTTTTATTCCAAATTCCTACAACCAATACAAATTACCCGATATCAGTAGAATCTATCAATTAATGCAATATTTGGTAAAATAAAAGAGAAAAATAATCATAAAATTAATTACAAAAATGCAACCTATTAGAGAACAATCAGGTAGAGGGAGGGAAGGAGGGGGGTGGGGGGAGGGGAAGAATTGTGGGGGATGAGGGGAAGGGGCAAAGAAAGGCATTAAAACCAAATTCTACAAAATATTATATGTACAAAATATAATTTCTCAGAAATTAGGGTGACCACCCTTACCGGTAGGCCCCTCTTTTTGCTACTATTTTACATATAATAATAATAATGTTCCTAGGACCAAATTTTTTTAAATTAATGTTTTACATAGTAGGGTGACCATCTTAGGATGTGTTTGATAAAAATGAAAACTGAAATCTAAAATTTGAAATTTAAAATCTGAATCCGTTAAATTATTCAATTGTTAATTCATAAATCTAATATATTTTAAGTGTATATCACATTAAATGATAAGTGAAGAGGTTATCATTTATTTTTTGGAATAAGTTTTGCCTAAAAAATTTAATACTACTTAATTAATTCAGATGTTTAATTTTTTATTATGAATTAAATTTAAATATTATATTAAATTATCAAACAATTCCTTTGTCTCCATCCAAGATTAATTTCGATAACTATCTACTGCCGTTGACTATCTTACACGACTTGCATTGGTTAACAACTATTTCAACGGTAGATCGGTGTCCTTCAAATTTTAGAGCGTGTCTTCTGAACTAGAATGCCTAGAATTGAAGTCTCTGTAAATATGTTGTTTGCTTGCTCTATGATGAATCTTTCACATGTTATAATTACTGAATTTGTTAGTTAAAATGGTTCAAAACGAAATGACATGCCTCAATTTTTAATTAAGTACCGCTTGAATTCAATTGCCAGAAGAAATTATACAACATTTACTCGGTAATTTCCTCACACCTAAAGAAGCAGCCCAAGCAAGATTATTGTCCGAGGCATGGCTGAGCGCTTGGCAGACTTGCCCCTTTTTAAGCTTCAAGCAACCTTACTTCGACAAAGACATTTGTACTCTTAAAGAAAAACACAAAGGTATGTTCCGGATTTTTTTGGACAAGGTTATGCAAAATTACTGCGAGAAAAACAGTGGGATTCATACACTCAAGCTGTCGGATTAATCTTCAGGATGACGCCCCTGATCATCGATCTGTGGGCGAATGGCTGAAAATTGCTGCAGGTTGCGGCTTGAAAAAGCTTAATCTGTATACGCTCTGGTCATATTCATTACCTAGTACAATTCTTGAGACAGAATCCCAGGAAGATTTGTTTCTGGACAGCAATATCTCTTGGCAGTGACCCTGGAGCTGTGGAAAATGCAGCAGCCTTCGGCGACTGGTTCTCAGGTATGCCTTTGTGAGTGATGAAACACTTGAGAAGATCATTGCAAGGTGCAGGCTAATTGAAAATCTGATTATTTTGCGGTGTGGAAAGTTACAAAATATTCAGATAAGAAACCTTGTAAAACTCAAAGAATTTTCTGTTTACTATGATCAAGCGCAAAGTGTTGAAATTGATGCACCAACTCTGGAAGCCTTTACTTGTGTGAGTAATGCTTTTTCTTGTGAACACATGCCCGGGATGCCTAAATTAATTGCAACTAAAAATCTTAAGCATTTAGTTTTAAGGCGTATTGGCATTACTGACAATTTTTTTGATGATTTTAGTATTAAGTTGCCACACATTGAGGATTTGAGAATTGAAATATGCCATCGGTTAAATACCGTCAAATTCTATAGTCAATCTCTCAAAATCATGCAGCTGAAGCATAACAAAGAATTAAAGGCGCTCCAGATTCAAGCTCCAAAGATTGTTAAGTTTGAGTTTGACGGCTACTTCATTCCCCATGTAGTTTTTACCACTTCCTCAAGCAATTGGGAATCCAGAATCTGTCTAGTTGGCTGGGTGGACGTTCGTTTTGACAATTCATGGTTTGCCAAATTGAAAGAAATGTTGAAAATTTTGATCTTCTCTAAAATCTATCTAGAACTGTGGGGTCTTGATTCCGTAAACTTCTATCTGGATGAGACGAAGGATGTAGCACTAGAACCAGGACCCGACGTTGAAATGTTACTCTTAGAATTTATGACAGGGAAACAAGAACCTGGTGCTAGTTCAGCTTTTCTAGACGGGTGCTTTTGGAGTTGCCATCCTAAATCACTCCAACTATGGTGGAGCTTTTCTAGGGACTTGGCAAAGTTTATCTACCAGATGCTGTTGGAGAGACGAAATCATTCACCAGAGGCTAACTTTTGGGCCAAAGATGTAAAGCATGTCGAAGTTGTGATCTTGAAGATGATTGGGACAAAGTGGCATCCTCAGCTATTGGATTGGATACTTTATTGGAGAGAGACCCTTATGAGGATTTAGACATAGCAGTTCGCTTCAAGTTCGAATGGTGAGCTCCTACACACTGGCGCTTGATGCAATCAGACACATTCAGCCATGATTAAGCATATATGCTCAGTACTTGTTTCTTTGTTCTTAATTTTATAGGTAACTTCCTTGTATCTTTGAGCTTAAGGATTCTTCTTTTTCCTTAATGCAGAGACCCCGTTCTGGGCCCGGGCACGTGGCAGCCCAGGAATAGCCGAGCTGGGCCTCGGCCCCCCGGCCCCTGGCAGCAGCCCTGGGCCGCACCGACTAGGGCTCCCTGGGGAGGCGAAGGTCCGTCCCGAAGAGGTCGGGAGCAATCCCCCTGAGTGCGGGATACCGACTATTCCGGGTAAGTCCCGAGACGCACGGAGGTCGGATTCCCTCACGGGTATAAATGACAGAACATACTTACTGTACAAGGTACGCTCACTATTGACAATTAACCTCCGACTGTCGCTACTTCCAGTGAACACTACTCGCCGGAGAACTAACTTGACCGTCGGAGTGCCCTCGGGGACAACCCTCGGGCCCCCTTCGTGAGATCACTTTTACTTGTTTTGCAGGTCTTGGATCGGCTCTCCCATCGACACCCCGAACTCATCAGTTCGGCTCGGTCCGGGGAAGCTCCGCGCTTCTTCAGTTGGCGCCGTCTGTGGGAACCGTAAGGTAAGTAAGATTGTGTTGATGGCCAGGACGCGATCCAAGCGCACGGTAGAGAGCACTGGCCCGGGGGGCGGTGAAGGGTCCCAGGGAAAGGAGGCCGAGGCGTCCCGGGGCGCCGGGGGGTCGACCCTTTCGGGGGAACGGAGGCAGCAGATCTTCCAGTTCGTGACGGAGAATCTCCCCATGCTGGAAGATCTGATCCGACAGGCGAAGGAAGGAGACGGGGCTGGGGGGGCGCAGACCTCCAAGGCCAAGGGGAAGGAGAAGGAGTTACCCCCTGACCCTTCGGCGGATGAGTCACGAGACCAGCCCCCCAGGAGAAAGCGACCGCGGACTCCTCCCAAGCCGCGAGCCTCGATGGTTGGGGACAGTGAGAGGTATTCTCGTGACCGGTCCGCCGGGGATCGCTTGAGGAACCCCTCCTCGTGGAAGCCCGCGAGGAACGGACCGGAGCGATCTCCCGTCCGGTCCATCCAGAGCCGGCCGAGATCCTCCTCAGTGGCAGCCCGTCCGGGATGAGCTCGAGCAGATCCTGCGGCCACAACCGTACGGGGATAACTACGCAGCCTCGCCCTTCACCCGGGAGGTCGAGGACTACCCGTTACCCCGGAGGTTCAAAATCCCGAACATCGAGCTGTACGATGGTTCGACCGACCCGGAAGACCACCTCTCGGTCTTCCTGACGCACATGCGTCTACAAAACGCCGCGGATGCCCTCCGCTGCAAGACCTTCCCCATGTTTCTCAAGGGTAAGGCGCGGCTCTGGTTTCAGGGTCTAGCACCGGGATCCATTCAGAGTTTCACCGAGCTGGCCAGACAGTTCGCCGCCCAATTTGTCTCCTCGAAGACTTACTCGAAAAACGCGGCCCACCTGATGGCCGTTAAGCAGAAGCCGGGTGAGTCCCTGAAGAACTTCATGACGCGCTTCAACACGGAGAGTCTACAGATCAGGGACAAGAATGAAAAAGTGGTCATGGCCGCCTTCATGAATGGGTTGAGGGTAGAGGATCTCTACTACAAGCTTGTCGAACAGCCTCCCAAGAACCTGAGAGAGCTCTTGACCCGGGCTCACGCCGCCGCCAATGCAGAAGAGGCCGGCCGCCTAAAACGAGAGTCGGATCGGGATTTCGGAGATCGAAAGGGACGGGGGAACCCCCCTGAGAGCAAGGACGGCCCGGCCAAGAAGAATGTCTTTGATCGGCTCTCGAAGGAGAAAGCCCCTGCTCTGCCACCACTACCGGAGAAGGGCTACACACCCCTGACACGGCCAAGGGCCCAGGTCCTGGCTGTCATGGAGGCAGAGGGCCTGGGGGACCGGCCACCCAAGATGGGGACGCCTCGGAATAAGAGGAATCAGGACAGGTACTGTGCCTTCCACAGGGATGTCGGGCACGACACCGAGGGGTGCTGGGCCCTAAAGAGGGAGATCGAGGACCTCGTTCAGCGTGGCTTCCTGGGTCGATTTGTGCGGCCAGGTCGCCCCGCCCAGGAGCCAGGACGCGCTTACCGTGGAGAAAGAGGCGAGGGCCAACACCGTGACCGACTTGATCGGCGGGGAGCACCCCGGGGTTATTCACCCGACCAGGACGCCCAGAACTTGGCCGGAGTGATAAACACCATCGCCGGAGGTCCCACGGGGAGGGACAGTCATGCAGCTCGGAAGAACAAGCGACCACCCCCCGAGGGGGACGACTCCTTGAAGTGCTTGCGCATGGACGAGGAAATTACCTTCGGACCAAGGGACGCGGTCCCCCTAGCTTCAAGGAACCACGAGGCCATCGTGATAGACATTGTCACCAACAACTACCGGGTGAAGAAGGTGTATGTCGATTAGGGTAGTGCGGTTGACATTATGTTCTATCGGGTGTTCAAGGAGCTCGGATTAAGGGAGGACCAGTTGACCCCGGTCCGGACGCCTCTGGTGGGTTTCACCGGGCCACCCATCAGCTCGGAAGGGATGATCACCCTGATGGTCACAGTAGGACAGGGCCCCAGGTGCCGAACTGTTCCCGTTGACTTCGTGGTGGTCAAGCAGTCGTCCCCGTACAATGTATTCTTAGGGAGACCCGCTCTGAACGCCCTCCAAGCTATTCCCTCTACTTTCCACCTCAGCGTCAAGTTCCCCACTTCTGGGGGGATAGCGGAGGTGCGCGGCGACCCAGCGGTAGCCAGGGCTTGCTACCTGGCCACGCTCCGGGGGCAGGAGAAGGTGGTCGCCCAGACGACCTGTTTGGAACCCTACATCCCGGGGGATGAGTCCCAACAGTTGGGCACCCAGGATGAGATTGAGGAATTCCCCCTAAGGCGGGACCGGTCCGACCAGGTTCTCCGCATTGGGACCTTGTTGCCCGTCAAGGAGAAGGAGGGTTTGAAAGCTCTGCTGAGGGAATACTCCCGGGTCTTCGCTTGGTCGGTGGATGACATGCCCGGTATTCCAACGGACCTGGCAGTCCACCACCTCGACGTGGACCCTCATTTCAAACCGGTGAAGCAGAAGAAAAGGAATGAGGTGATCAAGGCGGAGGTAGGCAAGTTGCTGGAGTCCAAGATCATCACGGAGGTCTACTACCCGACCTGGCTGGCCAATCCCGTCCTGGTCAAGAAGGAGGACCAGACCTGGAGGATGTGCGTAGACTTCACGGACCTTAACAAAGCCTGCCCAAAAGACTGCTTTCCCCTACCGAGGATCGACAGGTTAGTAGACTTCTACCGTGGGTTTTGACGTTTTGTGCTTTCTGGATGCCTTTAAGGGATACCACCAGATAGAAATGGCTGAGGAGGATCGGGATAAGACCTCCTTCATCACTGAGGAGGGGACCTATTGTTACAGAACCATGCCGTTTGGCTTGAAGAACGCGGGAGCTACTTACCAGCGCCTGGTCAACAAGCTATTCCAGAACCAGATCGGTAAAAGCATGGAGGTCTACGTGGACGACATGATAGTTAAAAGCCGGGTTGATCAGCGGCTCATATCCGACTTGAGGGAGATTCTGGACGTCCTGCTGGAGAGCCGAATGCGCCTGAATCCGAAGAAGTGCACCTTCGGGGTCAGGTCGGGGAGGTTTCTCGGTTTCCTGGTGTCTCGAGATGGAATCCGGGCCAACCCGGATAAACTCCAGGCCATTATGGACATGGCCCCCCCGAGGAACGTGAAGGAAGTCCAACGACTCACAGGGAGGATGGCTGCCCTGAACAGGTTCCTCTCGCGTTCCGCGGTTCGGGGGCTCCCTTTTTTCCGGATCTTGAAAGCGCCAAAAGACTTTCGTTGGACCGAGGAGTGCCAGAAAGCTTTCGCCGAACTGAAGGCCTATCTGGCCGAGCTGCCCGCGCTGACCGCCCCCGAGCTGGGGGAGACACTATTCCTATACCTGTCCACTTGCAACGAGGCCGTCAGTGCGGTCTTGGTGCGGGAGGATGGGGGGACCCAGAGACCAGTGTACTACGTCAGCCGAACGTTACAAGGGCCAGAGACGCGGTACAGCCCGGCCGAGAAGCTGGTTCTGGCCTTAGTGCACGCTGCTCGCAAGCTTCGGCCTTACTTCCAAGCTCATAGTATCGCAGTCTTGACCAACCAGCCCCTGCGCCAGATACTCACTAAGCCCGAGGTCTCGGGCAGGATGACCAAGTGGGCTGTCGAGCTAGCCGAACATGACCTCACTTATCGGCCCCGTACCGCGATCAAGGCTCAGGCCTTGGCGGACTTCCTTGCCGAGGGGGCTAGCTCGACCCCGACAGAGCTAGCCCCAACACCCACGGACACCCCGACGGAGGAGCCGTGGCTGTTGTTTGTGGACGGTGCCTCGAGCAAGGAGGGCAGCGGGGCTGGCCTGCTGCTCACCTTGCCCACGGGGGAGGAACTGACCTATGCGCTTAGGTTTGACTTCCCTGCATCCAACAATGAGGCGGAGTACGAGGCCCTGTTGACGGGGTTGCGGATAGCCCACCAGATGGGCATCACCGCGATCCGGGTTCGAAGCGACTCTCAGCTCGTCGTCCTCCAGATCCGCGGGGAGTATGAGGCCAAGGACGAGGTAATGAAGAAATATCTGGCCAAGGTACGTGAGGTGGTGGCCCTGTTCGACACTTTTGAGATCGAGCGGGTACCGAGATCCCAAAACAAGCGCGCGGACGCCCTGTCCAAGCTGGCGTCCTCCTCGTTCGCTCACTTGAGCAAGGAGGTCTTGGTAGAGGTGGTGCAGCAGAAAAGTATCGACCAGGTTCAGGTCCTGGCGGTAGATAATCCGACCACCTGGATGGCTCCCCTCGTCGACTTCCTCAGCTTGGGTACCCTCCCCGAGAACAAAACCGAGGCTCGACAAATCCAACTCCGAGCTACCAAATACGCCTACACCGGGGGAACCCTCTACAGGAGGTCGTACTTGTCCCCCTGGCTAAAGTGCCTGACTCCCGAGGAAGGGGACTATGTTCTGCGTGAAGTTCATGAAGGTATATGTGCGGCACATGTGGGGTCCCGGGTGTTGGCCAAAAAGTGCCTTCTCCTGGGCTATTACTGGCCCTCCGTCTTTCGCGACGCCGCAGAACTGGTACAGAGATGCCGAGCCTGCCAGGTGCACGCCTCACTGCGTCACCAGCCAGCTCGAGAAATGATCCCCATTCATAGTCCCTGGCCCTTCGCCCAATGGGGAATAGACCTCCTGGGACCATTTCCCCGAGCTCCCGGAAGGTACGAGCACCTCGTGGTGGCTATCGACTACTTTACCAAATGGATAGAAGCAGAGCCCCTAGTCTCCATTTCGGGGAGGGCGGTCCAAAAATTCCTTTGGAGGAACATCGTCTGCCGTTTCGGCATCCCGCACGTCTTGATATCCGACAACGGCCGCCAGTTCGCTGAGAACCCCTTCCGGAGCTGGTGCGTCGAGCTCGGGATCAACCAACACTTCACGTCAGTTGGTCACCCCCAGGCCAATGGTCAGGTGGAAAACGCTAACCGAACCGTTCTGCAGGGATTGAAGACCAGGTTGGCGTCCGCCCAGTCTAATTGGCTGGATGAGCTGCCTAGCGTCCTCTGGGCTTACCGCACTACGCCCAGGACGGCTACGCACGAGACCCCGTTCTCCCTTACTTACGGGGTAGAGGCTGTGGTGCCCGCAGAGGTGGGTCTTCCCTCACCCAGAACACAGAACTTCGTGGCAACATCCAACGAGGAAGAGCTTAGGTGCAACTTGGACATGCTCGAAGTCAGGCGCGAGGAAGCTGCTATTCGAATGGCTAAGTATAAAAGCCAGCTCGCTCGCTATCACAACGCCAAAGTAAAGACTATACAGTACCAGCCAGGAGACCTGGTCTTGCGAAAGAACTCGATCAGCAGAGCTTACAGTTCCAACAAGCTCGACCCAAACTGGGAGGGTCCGTACAAGGTCCTCGAGGTGAGCCGAGCTGGCTACTGCAGGCTCGCTAAGATGGATGGATCTGGGGTACCTCGGACGTGGCACTTCTCCAATTTGCGATTGTTTGTAGCGTAGGTTAGACCGGGGTGTTCGGTTGCCTGTTCTCTGGAATCCGAATTTTTGTTTCCTCATCAATCAAAGCTCATTTTCATTTTTACTTGTACCTATTTCATTTTACAATCCTCAAATCTGCGCCTTGCACTAGCACATTTAGCGCTCCCTTGCTTAATGTCCTAGTGGGGGGCTAGAGGCTGGCAGGTGTGACGTGTGAAGTGTTCGACCCGGGAGGTCGGCACGAACGCACTTAGTATTTAAAGTACTCAGCCCCAAGGGCAGGTGTGACGTGTGAAGTGTTCGACCCGGGAGGTCGGCACGAACGCACTTAATGTTTAAAGTACTCAGCCCCAAGGGGTGAGATGTGAGGTGTTCGACCCAGGAGGTCGGCAGGAACGCCCTTGGCGTCTAAAGTGCTCAGCCCCAAGAGGCCGTTTATGTGGTGCTCGGCCCCGGAGGTCGGCACATGGCCTTGCGAAGTAGGCAAGGAAAGGAGAAAATAACTCTTCGAAATTGTGTATGCATTGCAAACTTATCTATTACAAAGCTTACAAAGCTTCCGAGCTGCCTATCTATTACAAAGCTTCCGAGCTGCCTATCTATTACAAAACTTCTGAGTTGCCTATCTGCTACAAAATTTGCCGAGCTATGAAGAGAAAACAGCTCGGGCCTCCTCCTTCTTGCCGGTAGTCCGCCAGGAGCAGGAGCTGGAGGTACACCTTAAACATGCGAAGAGGCGTATGGTGAAGGCTATCCAGTCGGACCTTTCCATCTCAGATGGACCCCCAAGAGCATTTTCAACTGGAGCATGGTCACATCCTTATGAGAAGACGGGAAGGGTTTCTGGAAGGGCCGCGGCCCTAGACCACCGGCTCTTTCCCAGCAGCCCTGCCGGGAGACTCGCTCTCCTCCAAGGGGACCTCCGCCAGCTCGGCCCCAACGTCGGCTCGGCCTACCAACCCCTTCAGGGCATGCCCCTTGCGGTACCCGTCGAAGAGCCAGTCCAGCCTCTCCTCGGCAGCAGGATTGTAGTCCTTGAAGTCCGCCAAGTTGAAGCCAGGGGGGTTGAGGCTCTTCACCTTGTCCAGGGCCCGCGTAGCGCCGACCTGGAGGATGGGCAGGTTAAGGAGGGCGATGTCCTCCTCAAACTGCTCGGAGGAAAGGAACTCCCGAACAGCCTTCTTCCTCTCTCGGCTGACGGTGCCGGAGAGCTCGAGGGCATGCTCCTCCTTCAGCCTAGCCACGCCGGCCTTCCTTGGTCGAGCTCCGACCTGGTGGAGGCGAGCTGGACCTGAGCCGTGTCCAGCTCCTTCGCGGCCTCTCCCAGTTTGTCCTTAAGGGAGCTTGCCTCCTTAAGGGTCTGGGAGAGCTTCTTCTCCGCCTCCAAATTCTTCTTTCGTAGTTTCTCCAGGTCGGGAGACAGTTCGGAGAAGCGGGTAGCCAGGGCGGCACCGGCAGCGTTGGACTGGAAAAGAAAGAAGGCAGGTCAGCACGCCACATCACTTAGCCCAGACACGGGGGCGAAATTAATCCATGGGTGATACTTACTTGGGCCTGGGCGGTGTAGTACGCGTCCAGGAGCTCGAAGGGGCGGGCCAGCTCCATCCACCTCCTGTCCCTGGGAAGGACCGAGCCCACCATCAGCTCGCGAGCCACCTCGGGGAACTGGGCTCGGTCGTTGATGGAGAGTTTCCAGGACGGACAGAAGTGGCGGGGGTCGTGCATCGTGGGGGCTTGGCCCGGCTTCAGGGGAGCTATGTGGCGGAAGTGCCACAAGTTTGGAGGAGTCGACTCCTGCACCTGCTCCTCGGCAGAGCCCACGCCCAGGTGGACTAGTCCCCCCGGGACCCGCGCGAGAGGAGGAGGCTGTGTGGAGACCAGGGCGAGCCTCTTCTGCCCGGCCTGGGAGGGCTCGTCCCCTCTACCCCTCTTCTGTCCGGCCGCCTTCTTCTTGTTGGCGGCCTGCTTGGAGGGGGATGGTTGTGACGTCTCTTTATGGGGGGCTGAGCCGCCCCCCGGGGTGGAAGCCCCACCTGGGGCCCCCCGAGCATTCTCGGGCTGGGGGTCGGGCGTGACCTCCTCGAGGGGTGCGCCCAGCAGCTGGGAGAGCTTCCTCACTGCAACGAACACCACCGGGTCAGCCAAACGCAAGACAGTAAAAGGAAAGAGAAAAAATCTATATACTATGAATGTGACAGGGGCAGAGCCAGCGTTACAGGTGTCGAGTTTGGGCTGGGGGGTCGCCACTTCCCCAGAGGATCCGGACAACGTCCCCACCAGCCCGGCTGCGGAGATCTGCTCAATGGAGATCTTGGTGACATCGAGCTTCACCTTGGAGCCCAACAGCTGGCCGAGGGTCTCGTAGTCCAGGTCCTCCGGGTAGGAGTCGGCCTTGACTCCCCCAACCTTCCACACATTGGGGGGAAAATGTGTGGATCTGACAAAGAAGAAGTCCTCCTTCCAATCCTTCACGGAGGAGGGGAGGCCGAAGAACAACTCCTGGGCCCCTTTCCCTCCCTTGGTCTGGGGGCCACGGCGGGAGAAGTAATACCACCCTGGGAGGGAGGCCTTAAGGATGAAGGCGGCCCGGAAGAGGGAGAGAGAGTAAGGGATGTCGCAGAGAAGGCAGTAGATCAGGAATCCGGTGATGATCCTGATGGAGGTGGGGTGAAGCTGGGTGATTCTGAGCCCCCAGTAGGTTAGGATATCGGTCAGAGCTGAATGGATGGGGAGACGGAGCCCTGCGATGAGCTGCTCCCTGTAGATGGCTACGAAGCCGGGGGGAGGTCGGCAGGCTCGGTCGTCGGGCCCGGCCGCCCTCGGCTCGAAGGCCGGAGGGATGGAGTACGACTGGGCCAGCTCGGCCACATCCGAGGGTAAGAGGGTGGCCTCCTGTAGGTCTGGATAACCATAGGAGAATTCGGGATCATCCCCCTGCTCCGAAGCAGGGGTTCCCTCAGAGGGATCCCTGTCCTCTCCAGCTCCGCCCTGGGCCCCGCCGGGGGAGTCGTGGGGGGACTGGGGGGAAGGGGTGGTTGCGGCCTCCCGCTCGAGGTAGGCGTCGAGCTCGGCCACCTCCTCTAGAGCGCGGGCAGAAAAAGGACGGGATGAGGGAGACTGAGGGGAATGAGAGCTCATGGTGTCAGTAGGCTCAGGCAGGTCTGAGGTGTGGAAGCTGGGGCTAGAGAAGGAAGAAGAGGAAGGGGGAGGAGGAGAAGATGGTGACGAAGATGCGGGTGAGAGCGAGGAAAGAACGATGATTCGGGAGGCTCTGCGGCGGGCCGGAACTGCAGATACAGAGGAGGAAGTGTCGGAATGATCCGACATAAAATGGAACGAAGGAGAATGGAAGGGAGAGATGCTGTGAAAAAAGGGACTTACTGGTGATGGCAGAAGGACTGAAGGCTCGCCGGAATCTGGGCACAGGACGCCGGAAGTTGCTGGAAAATGGAAATGTGGATGCACAAGGAGAGTGATAACTTGAAACGCACAAGGAGAAGCGGAAATGGCAAATGGGACAGATGGGAATTTGGCATCCCCTATTTATAGGGGGAGGAGCGGAGGGAAAACGGTTGCGTGAATTTGAACCGACCCCCATGTGAATGCATTTAACGCTGGTACGGAAACCGAAGAGGCGTGACAGCTGAAAGGACGTGGGCGCAGCGTCCCTGTGACAGCACTGTACCAGAGGTGACCTCGGCAGGGTAGTGCGCGGCTCTGGCCTCCCACGTGGCGGAGATAGATTAGGTCTGCCTGACAGTCCTACCTAATCTAAGGGGCTAGTGCAGAGGCCCCGTTCTGGGCCCGGGCACGTGGCAGCCCAGGAATAGCCGAGCTGGGCCTCGGCCCCCCGGCCCCTGGCAGCAACCCTGGGCCGCACCGACTAGGGCTCCCTGGGGAGGCGAAGGTCCGTCCCGAAGAGGTCGGGAGCAATCCCCCTGAGTGCGGGATACCGACTATTCCGGGTAAGTCCCAAGACGCACGGAGGTCGGATTCCCTCACGGGTATAAATGACAGAACATACCTACTGTACAAGGTACGCTCACTATTGACAATTAACCTCCGACTGTCGCTACTTCCAGTGAACACTACTCGCCGGAGAACTAACTTGACCGTCGGAGTGCCCTCGGGGACAACCCTCGGGCCCCCTTCGTGAGATCACTTTTACTTGTTTTGCAGGTCTTGGATTGGCTCTCCCATCGACACCCCGAGCTCATCAGTTCGGCTCGGTCCGGGGAAGCTCCGCGCTTCTTCACTTAACAAAGATTAGTAGTAAATCTTGACACCTAATTCTATAGGATAAATTATTTATAATACCCCTTAGTTCTGCATAATGCTAGATGACTTTCAAATATTTCAAAATAGCCACATAACCCCTTTATGGTTTTATATAAACTGGGCAATGGACGAAATGAACTATTAATTACGACCATTGTTCAACAGTGTGTGTGATAGACTTATAATATCTATTTAACTCCTCTATACTTTGCAGTCATATTAAATTTACTCCTTATGATATTTATTTACATAATCCCTTTATAGTTTTACTGAAGGTAGTTGAGCCATTATTTGATTTAACTTCCACTACAACAAAAATGACCTTTAACGGTATTTAAAAGTGTCAGTATAGATACTCTAAACTAACACTTTACTTTTTCTCACACCTCTATACTATAAACTGACACTTTACTTTTCCTCACACCTCGGACAAGTGTTGTCCCTTCCAATGTGGGAATAGGTTCGTACTATTCAAAGGTGTCAGGAAAACTATGCTATTATAGCATCTCATCTGCCAACAAAAATCCATTTTCTTAACAATCAAAAGTATCAGAATATTGTTGAAGTTGTTGAGTTTTGCTGACACTTTTAACTGCTTGGAGTTTTTTTTTTTTTGTTTTTAAATAAAGAAGTAACCTGATTGTGCTTCCTGCTATACATTCCGTCAATCAGATACCCAAAGGACTTGTAAAATTATCCCAAAGAACAGAATGCATGTAGTAATTTAAAAGCAAAAGCTAGTGCTCAAATATCATTTATTGAACTAAAAGTCAGCAACAAGTACTAACATAGCTAATCGAAATTGGGTTACAGAGATTGGCACATAACAAGTACTATTATAGCATCCATAAACTGGGTTACAGAGATTGACACATAACTCTGAGGAATGACATGACCAGCTGCTGCAATTGGTGAACAATCAAGTATTGCATTGCCTTGTGGCATGAGCCTAAAGACGAGAGATGTCCTGCAGGGCAAAGTGTACTGATCAGTTGAGAAATTTCTTCAACCTATGACATTCTTGGGCAACTATCAAATTACACTTAAGCACCAATATCTACCTTCCGCCACTAGAAGTTCCTGGAGGGATATCCAATGCAGAGCGATGTGAAGCCGCAGGCCTTAGACCAGTTGTAGCATGGATGAGAGCCTTGCTTGTGAGAAATAAAAGGTCCCCAGGAACAAAGCCACTATCAGCCAGGTACCAGCGGCCATTGAGGTCACAAACCTGGAAATAATAGGAAAGAACTGGTGGATAATCAAGGAAAACAAAGTGTTGAAGCATTACAATTCCAAAAATGATCTAGTTGAAATGTAGAAAAAAATGTATAAGCAGTTAAAAAGGAATCCAGGAAATTAGTACATATTGTTGCAACCTACCTATTGAACATAAAACAAAAAGTCCAAATATAGGTTACAACACCTGAAGTCCAGGAGCATCTGAGGAAATTAGCGTCAACAGCCCCTTCTTTACTTCACCATTTCCACTCAGCTTTCCACCTCCCGTAGATCCTTTTCCATTTAGTGAGTGTGTACTGGAAAAGGTTGCAACAAGCACTGATGAAGAAGCCTCGTTAGCAGGCAATGGGCTATCGTCAAGCAAGTGGTTGAAAACACTGCAAGCAGTGATACATTCTAAATATAGATCAGAAAAAACTAAAGTTGACCAGTAAAAGCAAGCATATATACTCCAAAAACATGACTTCTATTTTAAGTTCAAAATAGAAGTCATCTCTGAGAAATCCCCACAAGCATCTTGATATGATAAAAGGGAATCAATCCAAGAAAACGATCAAGAAATGTAGGCCACTAACTCTCACTCCTCCTCGGCTATTTGCCCCTTCTCACTGACATAAATCCCATCAAGGAACTTCCGGATATCTTTGTTCTTCACATGGCATTTCTGTCCACAATAAGAAAAGGTTGTATAGTAGCTATTCAGCCAGATGAACTACATTTTAAAGACAAGTGACAAGGAACAAAACTTGTAGATTCAAATGTCATAAATATGGCACAGAGTGACTCTTACTTGGTTTATCAGGGCAGCAGATCGGGAAACAACCTCAATGTCATTGCCATCCAACACCAATTCGTCCTTAACCTTCTCAGACCGGATAACAGTGACTTCTTCAAGCATATACACCTTCCTCACCTGATGGAAAAAACATCACACATTACAAAATGTTCCCTATCAGAAATTTCAAGCAATCTCAACATGCATAATGGGGACAACCCAATGGAAACAATTCCATAATAGAAGTTGTCCAAGTTCAAAGTTATAAACTCATACATCAGATCAAAGCACTTCTTCAAAATCAGATTAAGGGATCATGCAAAATCAGGTCAGAATCTCACCAAAGGCAACCGCGACAAGGAGACAAATTAAAGTTTCAACATTTTGTCTATATACTCTCTCACACGGAAAGATAACTTTTAATTGCTATCCAAACAGCATGATAAACTAGTGCTGATTGTATCACCAATTCAACATCACAGATGCATCAGAAGCTACAATCCCCATGACTCAAGCCTCTCAAATATCCATGTAAGACTCATTATTAATACACCCCTATGCTGCCAAAGCCTACATTTTTTATGAAGCGAAAAAGGAAAATTTAGTTTACATCTCATGAAAAGCATCAAAATATAAAATCCTATTGAATCACCAAAGGAATGCAGCTCAACTGATGATACAACAGAATCATGACCTCACTATCAGAGCAAGTCCAATGAAAGATCTAAAGAGCTTACTTCTGCACTCCTAAATGATACATCTTCTCAGCTGCCTCAAACTTTTTCATCTTCTCAAAGTAGAGTATAAGCCTGGTAAAACAGTGACTTTTCCATCCCAATGCGATTTTCCTCCATTGTTCTCAAAACACTTTTTGGATCGTCAACAAAGTCCATCTACATAAAACACGTGAAAAATGCCCAATTTAGCTATACACTAACGTTAATCAGATAATCAATATCAGTAAAGGAATCTCTTTAAATTTGAATAAAAATCTGATAGACACAGTATATCCAAGCCAATTCTTTTATAGATAGCTTCTTGAGGTGAAGCTGTTTTTCCCATTTACAATACCACCAATGACAGCTCAAATATTGCCAAAATTTCAAGAGGAGTCGAAAATAATGTACTTCTTTGATGCAAAATGGAATCCCTTCTCATAACATTTGGATAGGTATCTTGAACCTTCAATACACTACTTGAAATTTGAACAAAGTCCAACGGTAAATCATCTTTTGTTCCTTGTCTTAAACACTACTACTATATTAAAGTGGACATTTTAATACTTCAAGTTACCTTGATTAAACGAATCAAAGAGCAGAACTAATCAAACATAATAGTCTAAGTATTCATATATATATATACACACACATAAATCAACAACCACAAGAAGAATCAAAAAGGAAAAATGAGGAAGAGCAGCCCAGAATAAGAATGATAAAAGAAAAATTAGAAAATAGAAACTCAATGGTAATGATTCTGAAAAAGTTACCAATTGCAACCAAACACGAAGGTACCGCAAATCACTACTGTAACGGCGGGCGTTCGTCCCTAAATCTAAGGTCTCTCTCAGACTCAGAGCCCTAATTTTCATCGGACACCAGTTTGGAAATTCGAAATGTTGGGGAGATCGGCCAGGGCTTCCCTTAGCTTCTGCATTATTCAGTATGGAAAATGCCCAAAAAGGTAACTCTTTTTGCAGGAAACCACCAACAATAATTTACATATAGAAAAATTTCAGACTATAACCTGTTCATCGACGACATCAATATCTGCGAGCATGTGGTCGGATTTCTTACCGGAATTGCCTAATTCTTTTGCTAAGAAATAATTTCTGGAGAATCCGAACTCTTCCTCTTTGATGTCATGTTGTTCCATTTTCTGGTTTTGACGAACCTAAACCTGATGATGAGAGGGAAGGAGTAGGGGCGACGGGATGGCGGAGGTAGGGGGTAGAGGAGAGGAGAGTGGCCGAGAGAGGCGGAGGGCATAAATTGGTAAGAAAATTCTGCTTGGAAAGCAAAATTTTGGCCAAGAGTTTTGAGAGATAGTTTGCTAGAGAGAGAGAGAGTTTGTGAGAGAGATAAGAAGAAGCAAAATTTCACGAGGAGGCAAAATGAAGTTTTGAGATTTCACTAAGTGTTTTGGCAAAGAATCTTCTGCCAAAATTAAACCACGTTATTTTGTGTTTTATTTTTTTTTTATGTATCTCACATTTTCACAAGTGTTATGATAGAGAGTCTAAAGATATATTATTATTTTTATATCAGATAAAATAAAAAAATTAGAGCATATATTATTAAGTTAATAACAAGTGTCATAATAGAAATGCTATAATGACATAAACCAGTAAGTATCCTTATAGACATGTCAGAAAAGGCCATTTTTGTTGTAGTGTTCTATTGCTTAATCTGATAATTACATCATCTTCTAATGAAGTTGCAATGCAGCTCCTCGAAAATAGTGCAAGTTTATCTCACTCCTACTTAGTACCTATATAGCTTTACACTTTGAGCACGGAAAATTTGATGGTTCATCCTCATTATCAGCAAGACCACTGCACCTTATACGCTTGGATAGATCGCACCCTACATCATCATATTTACTCCCACAGCAATAACTCACACCTCGGTTTGGATTGTAAATTATTTGAGATATTTTTACTGTAGCACTTTTTGTAATGTGATGTATGTGAGATAAAAAGGTAATTGGGAAGATAAAAAGATGTATTAGAAATTGTAATGATGATATAAGCAAATAAATTTTGACAAATAATCCTCTGCATATTTCAGTGTTGTTCCCAAGCCCCACTCTTAAAACTTTTTAAGCCTAAAAGTCGTCTATTATGGGCTTAGGCACCAATTTTGTACATCTGAAGGATGAATTTTTTTTATTCTAAAAGTAAGGAATGAAAAAGGTATAAATGCAACATATGAGAGATTATTTGTGCAATTTCCCTATTATATATTTTTTTATAAAAATTTCCCTATTATATATTTTATTTGTGCAATTTTCCTATTATCGTTTAGTCCGTTGTACATGGCGTGCTATTTGTCCGCCTTACCCTTAATGAGGACCTTTTGTGTCTTTTTGCCTAGCTGCGTTTACATTTTACATTGTAGGGTTGTCCCATCTGCTGTTTGTGTCTTTTACGATAAACGGTCTGCCAATTTTGCCGTTACTAAGCTGAAATTTTCAGTTTTGACTTTTGAGTCATTTTGGCTAGATTGTCTGTTTCACTGGTTTTCTGTGTTTGTACTCTTTGTTAGGGCTATTGTACTCCAAATTTCCTTAGCCGGTTGGGCCCCTTATGTTCATATCGAGCTGATTGTTCTGGTGCACGTGCCTCCTGTAGGACACAAATTTAGCAGAGCTAATATCTTCTGCTCTGTTCGTAGTAAAATCTGAAGAAGAAGAACTGCCAAGTAAATTCTCAGTTTAATTTTTCCAAATTCTAAATTCTATTCGATAGTGTTTGTTTGGTAGGAAGAGTGAAGGAAAATAACTTTCCTGCAAGTTATTAACGAAGTCAAGAAAAAGTTTCAATTAATTAGATTTTTTTACCGCTCCTTTCTTTCTAAACTATTTCCTCCATTCTAAACTTGTACATAAATTAGAACATCTTAGAATTCACAATTCAAAAAACCAGCTAGTAGTTAGATATTTTATTCTTGTTTTAACAATTAATGAATTAGTAATCTATTGAATTTATGTGATATTAGTATTTTTTTACTTCTACATTTTGAACTCCTTTTTGATGTCTATATATTTGTGAAATAATTTATACATACACATATTACATACATGCATACACACACACACACACACATATATATATATATATATATATATATTTCAGATGACATATTTTTGGAAATGGAAGATTAATTAGGAAAAACAAATAAATACAAGAAAGGATAGGTAAAATTAATTAGAGAAAGTATATAAATGCTTAGGATTAGTGGCATTGCTTCTCTATATGCAGTATACAGTGTCCAATTTTTTTAGTACCTGTAATAAAAAAATGTTGATGGATAATTTATAAGACTAATTTTTGTAAGTAGCCTATAATTTTGGCGACATATTCTAACTTGTGGTGCTAATCGTAACTGAGACCATAAAAAATCTTTTATTTCCAGAAAAAGAAAAACAACCAATAGCGTCCAAAAAGTTCAACTGAACTTCAAAAAGTAGGATGACAATATTCATACTCGACCAAGTAAAGATCCAGAAGGAATACTTCTTAGACTCGAAAAACATGACTATTTTCATACTGAGTAAAATTGAAGTCTTTGTATACATGTTGTTTGCTTGCTCTATGATGAATCTTTCACATGTTATAATTACTGAATTTGTTAGTTAAAATGGTTCAAAACTAAGTGACATGCCTCAATTCTTAATTGAGTACCATTTGAATTCTTTGACTACGAATTTTCTACTTCTTTTGGGTATTACTTCTGTTAACGACAGGATGTAAATATTCCGTAATAGTTATTTCTAGCTGGCAGTTCATATTCTTAATTGCAATTTCGTTAACAAAGATGCTTGGTTTATCCTTTTCTATTGATTTCTTTTATTCCTATTTGTAACTTTTGCTTTTTCTTTCTTTTATTTTGATGTGTATTTTTATTTGTGGTTTTCGATTTTGTATTTCTCATTGTTAATCTAATTCAACAGTATTAATATCTTCCTACCAACCATGGGTAGATAAAGAGATTTGATTCGGAAGTTTTAAGAGATTTGTTTAGGAAGTTTGTCATATATAGTTATTGCCATCATAATACAAATACCTAACATATAAAACGTTGTTTTATATTAATAAGAATTACCATAAATAAAATTGAATGAATTACACCATAAAAATAGGGAATGGTAGGAAGTACAAAAACTAAAAGAATTTTTTGCAAAAATTCCAAAGCACTGAGGCTCACCTTATTTTTATAGTGGTAGTAGTATTAATAATAATAATAATATTTTAAAAACTTTATTTTACAGTAGCAGTAGTAGTAGTAGTAATATTATTATTATTAATATTAAAAAAAAAATTTGAACCCAAAACATCTAATACCTAAAATCTCAACTTTAGTAACTAGATTAATGCCTCATCAAGTGATGCCATCATCATCATGATTGGATCAGATTTTCGCTCTTCTGGATCAAGATTGGAATATACATAAGCCAAAGCGTGAAATCCCTAGTTTGGGAGTATGGGAAATTGCAAAAACATTCACAAATTCGATCACAAAAAGATTATCTTTGCATTTTATGAAAAACTAGCGAGTAGATCTAGTTATTCACCGTAAGAATAGGGAAAATTAGACTATTCTAAATCACTATATCATGAGAATGAGTTTTGGTACATATGGAAGTGAATTCCTAGTTAAATATAAGTAGTAACAAGAGGTAAATCTATTCACTTATATCTTTTGTGCTATAAGTGGATTTTACATCTCTAAACTCACATATTTAGTGATATTTCTCCATTATTATCTCGTAAGTCATATAGTTAAATTAGTTAATTAGTAAGTATTGTGATTTCTATTGTTTTGTTTGATAGTAAGTTTAAATAATAGAGCAAGTAAGAGCCTAGTACTTGCATTAATTACTTCTCGTGGGATCAATTCGATATATGTCCTAAATTGCCATTAGACTTGTATACTTGCAATCAAACGGATATATTTTGAAATTAAATTTGCACTTATATCTAGAACCTGTCAATAATTGTCGAGATTAATTGTATAACGATCACTTTTTAATTTATATAGTCGTTATATCCATTTTGACCATTATATAATTTGTAACCGAAAATGTTAATAGATAATTATGGGATATTTGTAATTTTTATTAAAATATTACAATAAACATATACACAGACGCAATAACGCATGAAAACACACCACACTACACTTGCTACTGACAATTATAAATGTCTCTAATCCAATAGAACCGGTCAGGGTAGTACGCCTGAAACTTCCATCCAGATGTGCCCTCCGATCTTACCCTTGTAATCATAACTTGTCACAAGACAACTACTGCATGCCAAGAAGTGAAAGACAAAAATGTAATATTCTATTTGTTCTTTTGGGAAAGCAAAAGAAATTCTTGTCATAGGCTAATAGCTGATGAGGGATTTATATATATATATATACACATAATGCAAGTGGCGCACCATCTGGTATGAAAGTCGTCAAAAACATCAAAGTGAAACTAATAGCGATTGATATTGTACTACAATAGTTGACAAGTGTCACATTGATATACGTAAGTTGGAAAGGAACATTGCACAGTTTGGTTGCTACTACAATCGTGTAGATCGAGGATTTGAATCCCATATATTTAGTGGCGCACCAATCCTTTTTGAGTTGTAGGTTGTGGGTTTGAATTTCACTTACAGTGAAAAAATTCAAAAAGATGTTAGAACACTTCTTTGGTATAGTTGAGAATTCCAACCCTCATATACTGAGAAAAAATCAAAAAAAGTTTTCAAAGGAAGTCAGCTAGTATCCTTTTTGAATTATAGGTCGGGGGTTTAAATCTCACTTATAGTGGAAAAATTCAAAAAGGTGTTAGAATACTTCTTTGGTATAGTTGAGAATTCCAACCCTCATGTACTGAAAAAAAATCAAAAAAAGTTTTCAAAGGAAGTCAGCTAGTATAGACTATTCTTTAGACTTCCAATCCAAGGGAGGCACCCTAAAAATCTAAAAGAGGTGTCAAAGGAAGTCATCTATTATAAACTACTCTTTAAGCTTCCTTTTCTGTAGAATAGTTTAGATTTCCAATTCAAAGGAGATGTCAAAGGAAGTCATCTAGTATAGACTACTCTTTAGACTTCCCTCTATGTAGAATAGGATAGATTAAATTATACAAATTTTATCATTAGCAGAAAAAAATGTTATCGTTGCTGGAAAAAAAAATTACTCAGCTGTGCTGTGTTTTTTATATGAAAAAGTGATTGGGCACTATGATTACGGAACAATAATTTGTAAATTTATAGGGACATCTTCGGGTGGGATAGATGCAATTGTTCGAGTAATCACACAAATATAATTAGGGTTAATCACATTTTATCCCCTTAAAAGATATCTCATTTCTCAGTTTACCCCATAATCTTTAATTTTGCTCACTTAATCCCCTTTAGGATAAAATTGCCCTTGCATTATTTTGACTTTTCATTTACTTTGTTTTCCTTTCTTTTATTTCTTTTTCTCTTTCTTCTTTATTTAATTCTTCCTCTTTCCCACAAAAATCTTTACCTTAATGATTGAAATTAAAAAAGAGGAATTGCAGAGATCTATCTTCTCCTTAAATGATTAAAAAAAGTATTCAAATCACTTTCCTAAAATATAATTTTTTTAGCCTTTCAATTCTTTTAATTTTGGATTTTCCTCTTTCCTTTATAATTTCTTATTTTATTCTCAAGAAAATATCTTAAGATGAAATTGTGACCTGATTAATAATCATCAATTGAAATTTGTGACACGTGGCATCATACAAAAAATCAAAATTAGTTTTTGATGTCTTTTAAACCTTCACCTAGAAATATGCAATTATAAACTCAAAACAAAAATTTTCGTTGAAATGAAATTTCTATTGGGAAGGATGAAAGAGAGAAGAAAGAGAAAAAGAAATAAAAGAAAGGAAAACAATTTCATCTTATGATATTTTCTTGAAAATAAAATGAGAAACTAGAAAGGAAAGAGGAAAATCCAAAATTAAAAGAATTGAAAGGCTAAAAAAATTGTATTTTAGGAAAGTGATTTGAATATTTTTTTAATCATTTAAGAAGAAAATAGATCTTTGCAATTCCTCTTTTTTAATTTCAATCATTAAGGTGAAATTTTTTGTGGGAAAGAGGAAGAATTAAATAAAGAAGAAAGAGAAAAAGAAACAAAAGAAAGGAAAACAAGGTAAATAAAAAGTCAAAGTAATACAAGGGCAATTTTGTCCTAAAGGGGGTTAAGTGAGCAAAATTAAAGGTTAGGGGGTAAACTGAGAAATGGGGTATTCTTTAAGGGGATAAAATGTGATTAACCCATATAATTATATAATTTGTAGCATAGATTTGGTTGGGCCGAACTACCTCACCCGTGAGCCATTAAATTAAAATAAAAATGGTTAATCACAAGAAGTCCCCCTAAGATTTGGTATGTTTTGTAGTTTAACTCCCGGCATTTTATTTTTCTCGCTTTATATTTCTTGACTGGTATTCAAAGCAAACATTGAGTAATGGTGCTGACCATTGATATCAAAAGTACAATTGTATCTCTAAAATATAGCATATATTTCTCTTTCTTTGTCACAAAGTTCCAGATCTAGCCATTTGAAATAATTAGATGCATGACAATTCTAAATAAAAAATTTTCATATTTTAAATTATTTTTCTAAAAAAGTAAAAAGTAATTAGTCTATAGTAAAAATCAAATCTTATAATTTCAACATCCAAGAAATCTCTTTCCGATCTTTTCAAAGGTGCTATCTTACCGCAACCACAGATTTTTTGTATTGCTTCATCCATATAGTGTGGTGAACAACATCTATAGGAAGCACAAGGAAATGAATTTGAAGAAATTTAAGACTTTTTTTTTTGTTTTATCTACAAATGTTGCGGATGAAGAAGAGAAGTTTTTTCGGTGTGATGAAAGCTTAAAACATACTAGAAAACTTCTAGGGTCATTTCTTTATAGAACACGAAGTAAGCCATTTTCATCAGAAATTTTAAGGTTACAAAGGTGGTTATTTTCATTAATTGTAATGTTTTAACAGTCCATTTGCTGACTTGGACTGACGGAAGGGATAAAGTATGAAAAATAAAATGTTGGAGGGTAAATTGCAAAACACACCAAACCTTAGGGGATTTCTTGTGATTAATTCAAAAACAAAAATGGATTGAATGGTCTAAATCTAGTCAAGCTAAGCTGGCCAATCCGATCCACGAATTGTGCCTTGCAACTATAGAGTGATTAAAGAAGACTTGATCATAAGACTCATTTCTCAAGTTCCAATATATATATATATGTGTGTGTGTAAAGTTGCACTATATAGATAATGCTCCCTCGATACCCAAATATTTGTTATATATGTTACCAATAAGGGTGTAATTGAATCAAATCAAATTCAAAGCCTGGAATATCATTCTACTTGAACTTAACTCGACTAACAAATGGACGTACTCAAGTTTAAATTCGAACTCATCGAGTACCTTTTATTTGCGCTTGAGCTCGCTACTTGAGTTCAAAATTGAGCTCAATTAGGCATGCTTAATTAAATTAAGAAAAAATTAATCACAATTTTTTAATAATTCATGTGCAATTATAAAAGTCAAAACACTCAAACTAGTATTAAAATCATGAAAATTTAAAGCCACATTTTAGTGGAAGCGGTAATTCCATCAATAAGAAAATTAAAGCTAAAATTTTCATAATGTAAAAAAATTAAAGTTAAAAATGCTAAAAATTAAAATTAAATAATAAAAATACTTTAGTACGCTCACGAACATAGCATTTTAAACCTTACACTTGACTCGATTTACTACTTGAGCTATTCAAGCTTGAGGTCAAATTCGATAAAATCGAGTCGAGTCGAGTTTCTTGCATCAAGCTTGTCGCAAGTAGCTTGATTCACTTGCACTTTAGGTACAAAAGTCAAAACTATCTTTAGTATCTATTTTCAATATTGTCCCTTACTCTATTCTTTTTTTTTTTTTACTTAGGGGGTATCCGGGCTTCGGGTATGCCGGACCCGACTAATCCCCTTGAAACCCGAGAGAAGAGGCCCCATTTCCTCGAACCGGTAACCACTAGGATTCGATCCCTGGTGGGGGAGAATGGACAACAGGACTTTGGGAGGCTTCCTGTGACCAATCGAACTGTCCAGGAGGGGCTTCCCTTCCTCTGTTCATGTACATCTTATATTCAAATTCAAAATTTGAAATTTGGGGGATAAAATTAGAAAGAGAAATGCAAACATCACAATCAAAGTACTATGATTAAAAAATTGGATTCCTAAAGAGTGAGGAAGGAAGTATTAGGACAGAGAAAGTATGTATTTACACAGACATCTTTTTTTTCGAGTTAGATTCATAATGTTTAAAAAAAAGCAAAAATACTTGAAAAAAAAAAACAAAAGAACAAGTACATTAAAAAAGCAAAAAAAAAAAAGAAGAAAGATTCTAAAATTCTATTCCAGTTAGCTTAGGTCAAATCCATATCCTGCCTTTTATTGATCCCTTTTAAAGAGGTAAGAGCAGGCGAATCAGAATTAGGTTCTAGTTTCAGGTTGGGATCTAGCAACTCACAAGTTGTATTTTACTGGATTCATAGATAAATTAGTAATATCATATTTTGTTATATTACTCCCTTTATGTTATTAAAAGTGCAATTATTTTCATTTTACAATATTCTAAAATATTTGTCATTTTATTAAAATTAAAATTAAAGTTACTTTTCATGCCAAAGAGGCTCCTTTATGGCTACTGAGTCTAGTGGTTCCAAAATAGCTATATATTGTTGTGCAACTCCTCAAATTCTGAACACCACAATTACCCAGTGACTAGCGGCTACTAGCTGCCAGATAGCACTATTATGGCATTTAACGTCACCTCAGTTAAAACTTCCTCAGGTGGCGCATGGCAAGGGGATAATCCGCTGCAGTTTGCATTCCCCTTGTTAATAATCCAAACCACCATAGTCGTCCTCATTAGCCGTGTCCTTGAATTCCTCTTCAAACCCCTCCGTCAACCGAAAGTTGTTGCCGAAATACTGGTACATACTACTGCGTATGGATTAAATACTGCTCACATTTTTCTTCTTGGCTATCTTTTCAGTTTTTTAGCTTCTTAGACTTGCAAGTGTTATTATGTCTATATTCCAGGGTGGAATCCTACTTGGACCCTCTGCTCTTGGCCGGAATAAAGATTTCATGCAGTGGATTTTTCCAGCATGGAGCACTCCAATCCTTGAATCCGTAGGCAGCATGGGGCTTTTGTTCTTTCTGTTCCTTGTAGGGCTTGAGCTCGACTTGAGCTCGATTCGCAGGAGCGGGAAGAGAGCATTTGGCATAGCAGCTGCAGGCATGTCCTTGCCCTTTCTTCTTGGTGCCGGACTCACCTTTCTGACCAGAAAAGTAGTCAATGGAGATAACCATCACAAATACGGCCAGCTCCTCATGTTCATGGGAGTCTCCTTGTCAATCACCGCCTTCCCAGTTCTGGCTCGCATTCTAGCAGAGCTCAGGCTTCTCACCACGGACGTTGGCCGAACTGCAATGGCTGCAGCGGCATTCAACGATGTCTCTGCCTGGATCTTGCTTGCTCTGGCAGTGGCTCTCGCAGGAGGCGGCACAGGGGCTCACAGGAGTCCCTTAATCTCACTATGGGTACTTCTCTCTGGGGTGGCTTTTGTTGCTTTCATGCTTGTCTTTGTCCGAAGAATCATGCATTGGGTGGCCCGGCAGGGCAGCAATATACATGAAGCCTATATATGGTTAACACTAGCAGCAGTTATGGTGTCTGGATTTATGACTGATCTCATAGGTATTCATGCAATATTTGGTGCATTTATCTTTGGATTGACCATTCCCAGTGATGGAGAATTCGCTAGAAGTTTGGTGCAACGAATCGAGGACTTTGTTTCGGGGCTTCTGCTGCCAGTTTACTTTGCATCTAGCGGATTAAAAACTGATATTACCAAAATACGCGGCTTGGAGGCCTGGGGGCTATTGGTGCTCACTATCTTTACAGCTTGTGCTGGGAAAATATTGGCAACCTTTTTTGCGGCTGTTCTGTGCATGATTCCTGTGAGGCAGTCACTAGCCCTTGGAGTATTGATGAACACCAAAGGTCTCGTTGAATTGATTGTTCTAAACATCGGCAAGGAGAAAAAGGTGAGATTTAATCAAATTGGTAGGCTTATTGGATTAACATCAGCGGAGATTAATCATTGCTTGTTCCCCGGTAAGGTTAAGGGACCCTAATTTGGACTTGTTTTGCAGCATGTGAGACATCTATTTTTTTCCCTTTTGTTTCATAAAAAGACCGAAAACCTTACAAGGAAGGGAACAGAGAACTATTTGGACGAATGTTCCTATCATTTGAGTTGGATATTTATCACATTAGCCACTATTATGCCTAGTAGTAACTGTAGTGACTTATTGATGAACCAAGATAAGCAGGTATATTTGAAGAATAAGTAAATGATTTGATTCCTTGGCTGTAGCGGCTGTGATGAGACAAGTCCCTGGGTTGAGTTAGTGCAGCAGTGCCCTCCATTGAATTTGTGAACTTAGTTATAAAATTATAAAGTGGCGGAGTTGGGTTTATTATTTCTTTTTTTGATGGAAATGTCTCGTTCTTCTTTAGGTCACAGGTCAGGGTTTTAGGTGCTCCACTATGTAGTTAAAAAATCTAAAGGGTGCACTAGTGCAGCATTTGATCTACAGCACGCCAAGTGACTAGACAGGTCACGCTTTCTAACCCTTAGATAGTAATTTTCTAATTCATTTGGTTTTTAAACAAACTGGTAGCACCTTCAATGGTCCACTAACATCAAACGAACATCTATTCTTACATTAGCTTATCAAACGAACATCTATTTTTACTTTTTGGGTTTAATGAGGTGAGGAAAAGATTGAATGAAATTTAATAAAAAGTTTACATTGAAAAACTATTGCATGATGAATAAAGAGATGTATGGAGTTTTTACAAAGTATAAAACATAGATTAAATAAAAAACAAAGGCAGAAAAGGAAAAAGAAAAACTAAATTTGGAGCAATATGAATTTACGAGAAAAGGGGCTTATAATAAAAAGGTAAATTTAGATTTATTAGAAATGTGGATGGTATCAAAGTTGGACTAAATCATATTAATCGGCTCATATTAGTTTCGTAACTAATGTAAAATTATTTGGTCACACATCTATATCTTTTAATCTTATTTAAATTCCACCGTCTATACTTGTGTAATCAAGTTACCTTCGACAAGTTAACTTCTAAATAAAATATGAATTAATCTTATATATACTGTTAGTGTATACACTATCACTATCAGATATATGATACATATGTAAAGTATGAATTTAAAATTCAAAATTTACTCATGTGACATCTATCTAACCATAATAATATATATACTGACAATGTATATAAAATTTACTCATAATATATTAGTGAATAGGAAGATTTCCGTGGAAGCAAATTAATTTGAATAGGGGAACATTTTGTGGGAGGCCACCAAATTCAGGCCTTTTGATATTTTTGAGATCTGTTTGAGGGTTGTAGTACTTTTGGTTAATAATCACTTCTGGGTGATAAAAATACTTTTGAAGTATTTGATGAATATCATTTCATAAAATTAGGAGTGAAGTTTTTGGTATTATAAGCACTTTTGGCAAAAGATCAAATTTGGTGCTTTTAGCATATCTTTTGTATTTTAAAAATAGAACATTAATTTAATCAATTTATCCTATATATGAAGTAAATTAAGAAACTACATTTAAAAATTTTCAAATTACACACTATTCAATACAATAAGTATTTATTGAATTATGTATCCAAATAATATATTTAAAAGTATTTAAGCACTTAATAATTAAGTACTTTTATTAAAAGTTGTATTAGATGAAGTATCTAAAAATGGTAGCCACAATTGTTCTACTTTTGTATCTCTAGAACCGTGAAATACGAAAGGAATTTTTCATTAAATATATTCTTGGACCATGCTTTAGTGCAACTAAATTGTGTTGGGAAAATTTTTATTACTTTAGAACAAAGATTTACCACATTGCGGTCTCCCTACGCAGCAGGTTTTTATTTTTATTTATTTTCTTTCTTTTTTGTTTCTGGATGCACCTATTACCTTCTAGCTGTGGACTGTCATTAGAATATTTAAAAAGGAAAAAAATTATTTTTTAATTTATGTCATATATCGATGCATATCAAAAACATCAGGAATGATTATAGAAGCATCTCCAAAAGTTTTGCTAATATTTCTGACATTCCTTGAAATTCAAATGTATCACTTACCTCCATTCCAGCCATATCTCTTATGATAATGTTAACCAATCTCATAATTAATTTATTCATAGAATAATCATTTACGAGAGAATAATCATAAATGTACTTTGTATTGTTCTATCTTGAATTTTTTACCAAATTGGTGCTTAATATAAGATTTGCATTACAGGGCTTAAAAAGTTGTGGTTGGTGTGGGCTGTAAAGTGCAAATAGTGATTTTTTAAATCCAATTTTGATTATTTTTCAGATTTTTTTATTGCATAACTAACTGTTAGAATAACAAGAGAAATCTAGTATAGGATTGGCACAGGAGGAATAAAGGAGGAGAGAGCTGTTTAAGTGATAAATAATATTTACAATAGCTATTTCTTTTGGATTTTGATTTTTTCTCTTAGTTTTTTTTTTTTTGTATATAAATGTTACAATAGAGATGCTAATTTAATATAAGCTTCACATAGGAGGATGAGAGAATGGAAAGGAGGTGTTTAAGTGAAAGAATAATTATTAGAATGGTCATCTTTTGTGAATTTCAAAATTTTCCTTTTCACATTATTTTGCATCAATTTTTTTTTTTATAGAATGGAGAGGTTTAGGAATATAAGGTTGGAATAGGAGGACAAAAAGTAGGAGGGAGCATATTTAAGTTAAAATATTTTAAATTAATGGATTCTAGTTCCTTTTTTTTTTGCCTAAAGAGTTGTTAGAATAACAAGAGAAATTTAAAATGAGGTTGGCATAGGAGAATTAAAAGTGGGGAAAGAGACATGTTTAAGTGCAAAAGTAGTTGTTAGAATAACCATATGTTTTGGATTTTGCTATTTTCACTTCCAAACTTATTTTGCCTAAATAAATGTAAAACTAACGAGGATAATTTACTATAAAGCAGGCATGGGAGGGCTAAAAATTTAGAGACGAGTTTAAGTGCAAGATAATTGTAAAAAAAAAAAAAAAGTTATTGTTGTTATCAACTACAATTTTTTTCTTGCAGATTTTTTTCCTAAATGATTATTAGAATAAAAAAATAATTTAATATATGGTTGCCAATTAAAAGTAGAGAAGGTAATCTTGTCAATTCATACGTTCCGATGATAATTAGTGGTGCCATCTCAATGAAATGTGAGATAAATGGATATTTCTTGCAACTTTTGAGCGCTATGTAATATTTCTGAAATTGTCTGATGATATTATGTTGGCATAAACCAAATTCATGCTTTTGGTTTGCTCTTGCTTTTTGGTTAGACTCTTTCTACATGCTGTGCTTTTGGAAATTATGCATATAAAAACTTTTTTAACTGTTACCTTTTAAGATTAATTTTCTATACACTTACAATTGATGTATTATCATCGTTAGATGCATGAGCAATTAATTTGAATTTGAATTTGAAATCTATATTTTATATATACATATATCCGTATTGTGTACAGTATCAGTGTATATAACGTTAATTTTACTTTTTAACGCTTGATATTTTTAAAAAATCGAGTTAATTTTTTCCTTGTCCTCCTCAAATAGGTCCTGGATGATGAGATGTTTGCTATCTTAGTGTTGATGGCACTCTTTACCACCTTCATGACCACTCCAATTGTAATGTTCATCTATAGACCAGCACGAGAACTCTCACCTCCCGCTCGGCTGGAAACATCATCGACATCAAAGTTGGAAGAAGAGCTCCGAATCCTAATGTGTATTCGTGGACCAGGAGATTCACCATCACTCATAAATCTTGTTGAATTATGCCGATCCACCAAGCAACCTGTATTGAAGCTCTATGTGATGCAACTGCTTGAACTCACTGATCGCTCCTCCTTGATACGGATGGTACAGCGGGTTCGGAGAAACGGCTTATCCTGCGTTAGATGCTCCCGCCAAGGAGGCGAATTGAGCAACCAAATAGTAGCTGCATTCAAGGTTTACGGTCAACTCAGCAAAGTCACAATTCGGCCAACAGCATCGATCTCTTCTTTGTCTACGATGCATGAGGACATTTGCCACGTAGCTGAAAAGAAGAGGGCAGCCATGCTCCTCCTGCCCTTCCATAAGGCTTGGAGGCGAGAGGGAAATGAAGAAATACTAATGAATTTGGGCACTGGATGGAGAGGAGTCAACCAGATGGTGCTAACTAATGCACCATGCTCTGTGGCACTGGTAGTAGATGGTGGATTTGGAGTTGCACTCGAACACAGTTTAATAGATGATAATGCTCTCATCAAGAAAGTATGCATTCTCTTCCTGGGTGGTCCAGATAGCCAGAAAGCTTTGGAGTTAGGTTGCAGGATGGCAGGGCATCCAGTAATGAGGGTTACTGTTGTTAGGTTAACCATGTTTAAAGATCTGGAAGATATGATAGAAACTCGGCCATCTTCATCTCAAGCATTTAATAGTAAGGATCATCAAATATCTATCACACCGAATGAATATTCAAGGGAACAGGTAAAATGCTAGTACTTATTACTGCATTCAACTGGAGTTTCATAGTTTTCTGAATCCCGTGCTGACCTCTGACAGGAGTTGGACGACTCAATATTCATAGACTTCAGGAGGAAATGGACTGGGGAGATAGAGTTTGTAGAGAAGGAGACACACAATCTTATCAATGAGGTGAAAGCAATAGGACAAGGAGGAGAATTTGAACTAGTAATTGTGGGCCAAGGGAGATTTCCACCAGCAGTGCTTGCAGAGCTGGAAGACAGCCGACCTGAATTTGATGAGTTGGGACATGTTGGAGACCTGATATATTCTTTGGGAGAAGCCGTAAAATGTTCTCTGCTTGTTATCAAGCAAAATGATTCTGTTAAAGATAACAAGATGCCAAAACCAGAGATGGCTAACTAAAATGCTGCTAATGAACATGTTGCAAGTCTTTGACCCCAGGAAATGGCATAATCAATGCGGGTGTAGAAATTGTTACATGATTGGCATGCTAAGGTATTCAGGTGTGTTGGAATATAGGTTGCTGCAATCAATATCCATGTGTAAATAAATAATGGTCAATGTACTTTGCCCTGCTGAACTTGGAAGACATAGACTTTGCACTATAAGTCCCTCAAGTTTAATTTGTTTCCCAAATTAAATTATAAGTTATAAAACTTATCTTTCAAGTACCCATTTGAAATTCATTTAATCTAACTAAAGAAGTTCTTAATGTGTGTGTGTGACCCATTAGATTCTCATATGCATGGACAATAAGAATAAATAAGAACTAAATAAATTAAACTCCTTTTAATTTATCATTGATCCGACTAATCAATCAACTCATAGATTAAGATTGGCATCTAGCAATGCATCATGATACTCACGCAATGAGAAAAGTCAAGTGGATAATTTCATCTTTTAGTGAACGTTTACCACATAATTAAAATCCTTTTACCACACTTATCTCACATTAATTTTGAAATAAGTCGTACTTATTCCATTATGTGATTAATGTTCATTTCTTATCCCAAAATATAATTCCAATAAAGATATACTTAGAAACACTTTCTAAAACTCTTCTATTTAGCATTAAGTATTTGAGTTATACTTCTACGAGTGGCCAGACATGAGATAACTCCTTTTCCATGAGAGGTAGTAAATGCTTATAAGTTACCCACAACCTTTTTATACTTTAAGTATATACGTATTTGCCAATAATGTGAACATTTCTTGTTACGGAAACAATCATATAGCAAACAAAATATAACCATCCACGTTCGAGATACCATGATAATCTTAAATTTGAGAATCACTTACACAAATGTACTTGAATATTGTACTTGAAATGAGTGCCGTCACATCGCGCGAACCAGTAGCAATCGTAGCCAAGTGACCGAGGCGAAAGCGTGTGCAGAGTCCCGGGGAATTCACCGTACAATGACAATGGGATAATGACCTTCCGTTCGCTCCATTCTTGCCTCTCGAAATCTTCTAAAACCAAGGCAAGAACAAGTTGTCCCTCCAAACTGACCAAACAGAATTTATTCTCCCAGGCATTGCACTTAACATGTTTAAAGCTTGGGAAGACAGCCTGCGGGATCTTGATATGAGAAAATTGCTCGCTTTCTACCTCGAAACGAACTACTTATGAATCGCCAAATCTAACATCATCAAAATACCTGCAGAGATACAATGCTCGATCAATGGCTATGGTTTTGAACGATGACTCCCCTTTTCCTCTGAGGTTATGAAAGCGAGGACAATCGATGATGGCTCTCCATGCGAGATCATCAGCAGCAGCAGCACCGACTGTTAGGACTTGACAGCCTCCATCTTCTGTGCCTTCCTTGCCATAGACATTAACCAACTTGATATTGTTGTAATTGGTTCCTGGAAGAGGGAACAGCCATATGCATATTAATTTAGCAACTAACAAATAATAAAATACTTGATTTAACTCCTGAGGCAATTCTAAAATCGATCATAATCCATGGGGCATATTTCTTAGTTTATTAGTTTAATACACAAAAAAATATTAAAAATACCAGGCTTCGAGCAGGTATGACTTGTAATAGGTAATATTAATGCAATTGTTGTATTTTTTCATAATTTAGTGTACAATATTTACAAAAATAGTTGTATTTATACAGTAAATTGATATACAACTAATTTATGTGAGTATATTCTATGCCATGTAAAAAGTACAATAATCACACATTTGCACCAAGACCCAAGCTGTACTTGCCCCTAATCTAATAATATCTACTTATCCCGTAATTTCTTATGAAGTGAAAAATTGACAAAAAGCTCCTCGTTAATCCAGTTCCTGCGTATCCTTTCCTCCTACCCTTTTGTAAAGTTTAGAGTCTTCTTTTGAACCAAAAAAAAAAAGAAATATGATAAAATGAGGTCTTGATCACCACTGTACACTAAATTACTTGAGGGTTATTACGTGATCAAATGTGAAATTGTTAGAGGTTATGTACATAGATGCTTTACGATTCAAGCTTTGCGAGTAGTTTTGGAGCACGTCTTTGAATAAAATCACAACGGCGTTAATTGAATATTATCCAAACAAATGGGATACCTATAGTAAAAACCACGAAGAGGTAAATAGTAATTTGCCCAAAAAAAAGAAGAAACGTTTATCCCAAGTTCAATGATTAACCTCCTTTATGCATCGTAAAAAATCGATGGGGTTAAATTCACACCCTGTCATCCTCATCCTAAAATTTGGGTGGGGTTCAAGGATTTTTAATTGAGAACATTAAGCATTAAAATTTAGGTGGGGTTAAATCCACTCCCTGTCATCCTCATCCTAAATCCACACTCTAATCACCAATATAACAATTAAATACATAGCATTTACAATTACTTTCACTTGTAACTTCTCTCAATTTCAAAGTTATCATTTCATGCAATAAAGATAAAGTTATCTTTTTTAAATTCGATCCCAAGTTCAAGTTGTTTTTAATACTTTGCACTGTATTATGAACAATAATAAACTCATGAAACCAATCAAGTTAAGTACTAGAACTACACAGTTCATGTGTACTACAAGCAAAAGAAAATTAATCGAGTCCAAATGGGTTAAAACATATTAAACAGCACTGTGATTAATTCTCTCACATGAATTAGCAACAAAAATCTCATCTTAATGGTAAAAAATGCGAAAGGATCATCCAATGATCCATAAACCTGATTCTGCAATTGATTATCAACCAGAACCTCCACTCGGGTTATGTATAAATGTCAAAGATTAGACTTTTTACAAGGAACCATTCATTGTATGGTAATCAGGACTGCTATATATTGAGAACAAAAAGGTAACCATATATATTACACGTCTGATAGATTTGCTCAAAACCGAGGAAATTTTAGCTGAAAAATTTTCACTGTCTGAATGCATAAAGTTGGGATTGCCAAATGTTAGAAGAAAAGTAATAATACTAAGGATCTTAACATCAAATTCGTGTATCTAATATGGATATAAGATAGAAGGGTGTGAACTTAGCCCGTCACAAAAAATTTTAAGAATAATCATATAAATATATTAGCTGTAATAAAAAGAGACAGTTTTCTTGATTAATGACTCTATTCGGCTGTTACCACTTGTTTGACTAATCTCTGGAGTTAATGATCAACCACACAAAGTAAAACCAGTCTCTATAAGATTGTAACATCAATATGTGGAATCCAAAGGGAAACAAATACTGGTAGAGTAGAATACCAAACAATATTGTACCTAGAATCCCTTGATCAAAAATATCATATTTAAGTTGAATTCAAACTATGAGCTCATGCTATTTAAAAAAATAAAAATAAAAGGGTTTCAAATCGGAATAGCAGTTTGGGAGTTGAGATCACAAATCCGAATACAAGCATAATTTTACATTTTTATTTTATTACTATAGGGTGGAACAAGAATACTTTATACTTGTACTAAATAAATTATTGAGCAAATTTCATTTTATTCCCCTGTGGTTTAGTATTTTTTTACATAACCCCTTTATGATTTTAAAAACTATACATAACCCCCTCATGGTTTGGATTAAAGTGTCAAAATGACAGAAATTATCATTCGTAATGGAGTCACCTAAAAGTTAAAAATACCCTTATATAAAGTTGAAAATTATTTATAAACCATGGGAAATTATGTGTATATTTTGAAAACTATAAGGGGGTTATATAGTAAAATATTAAACTATAAGGGGGTTGTATGGTAAAACATAAAAATCATACGGGTTTAGTGTATCATGTATTTGTAAAGGTAATTTCGACATTTTTAGAAGTTCCGTTACAAATGACTATTTCCGTCACTTTGACACTTTAATCCAAATCATGAGAGAGTTATGTATAACTTTTGAAATCATAGAGGAGTTATGTAAAAAAAATACTAAACCACAGGGGGATAAAATATAATTTGCCCTAAATTATTTTGTACATTGGTTGGGGCAGAATTCACCTGTTACTTGTGCTGAAATGACATACAAAAGCCAAAAAGGGCAACTTTACAACGAGTATTTTCCCAATTCTACAAGGTAAAACAAGTCAAACATACTTCAAAATTAGTTTACAAGGCTGTAATCTTCAAAACTAGTGGCTGTTGCATTTTACTAAAAATGTCTGAGCGAATATGCCTCAAATTCAATTTCTTGAAAGAAAATTTAGTAGTAGAAGCAAATTCACTGTAAGTGCACCTTTAGCAGAAGTAAATATAATCAGGACAAAAAGATTAAGGAAAAACTGGGAGACTAAAAGTAGAAGCACGCAAGGAGAAACAGAATTAGACAGAGCAAAGAAGAAGAGGGAAATGAGTTGTGTCTATATTCATATTGCCGGAATGAATCCATCAATCATTGGATACTGAGTATAAAATCAAGTACACCTGATAATCAAGAAACAGAATTGCATCAAACTAATGGTAAAACTAGTCTACTTGTACAATTAATACTTCAAATGTTACTGCTAAATCAGTCTTTTTGTTGATCAGATCATGAAAATAGTCCATCAAATGGCTACAGAACTAGTCTACTACTACTAGAGTACTTTTAAAATGCTGCTGCAAAATCAGTCATATATGGAATCAGATTTAAGATTTAGAAAGTGGTCATTAATATGTTTTTTAATTACCTTTTTATTTCACATATGTCACATTAAAAAAGTGGTACAGTATTTTTAAAAAAAAAATTATCCCAAATAATCTATTATCCAAATACACTCAACATTTTACTTTTTTTTTAAAGTAAATTAATAATGGACGAACGGGATTCTCATAATAACTAGTGCGTTAAAATTCTTATGCTACAATCGTACTATGTTAGGATCTCTATTAATTGGAATTGAATTATTGAGAATATCCAAGAATTATGAGAAGGTTTAAAAAGATGAAGTAAGAAAGAAGAACGAGAAGAGAGAGAGAAAAGAGAACTAGTGAGAGAAAGAGATAAAGGAAGAAACTGAATTGGGTTATTGCCAAAGATGCTTTTTTCACCAATCACAATTCACAAACGATCTTAGATCGATTAGGGGGGAAGGGTTGGGTTGGGTGGTACGGGGGAGGGAGTGTAAGCAAGAGGTCTCGGGTTCGAATCCTCCCGTTTATACTAAAAAAAAAGAAAAAAAGATCTTAGATCGATTAGTCACCAACTACTTTAATCACTAAATGTAGCGTAAACGGCATCATTCCACTAAAACTCTCCCTCATCGTTAAACTAAACCCTTTCAATATAAAAAGGGATAATTTCAGAAACCTCTCCTGAGGTTTCTGGCAATATCACTAGCCTCCCTTGAAGTTTGTAAAATTGCACAAACCTCCCTTGAGGTTAAGGTTTTGATAACAAATTAGTCCAATTAGAAAAAATAACATTAAAAAAGTACTTTAAGCAGAGAGATGAAACTTTGATTTCACAAATGCCCCTTATGCATGTATATAAATTGTATTAGTAAAAAAATAAAAATAATTAAAAGTTAGAAATAATTAATACACACATTTTGTTATTCAAAAAGTTCACATTTAATAAATTAGACAACATAAATAAGTAACAAAACTACACTAATGATCATAAGATTCAACCAAATAGATTAGTCATCTTTTTCAACATGATGTTTGCTATGATTTTGAATAGAAAATTTTTTGAATTTTGCCTTTCTTTTCCCTCCATTCTCCTTTCCTCTTTCACTTCTCTATTGTTTTTTTGCTAATTGTTTCTCCTAATCAGTTCATCTCATTTCCTATGAGCTATTTTAATCCCAGTGATGGAAATTGAATCTAATGATCAACAGTCAAGGAAATTTGAAAAAATTAGAATCCATGTCCGCATCATTACCAAAGTCTCCTTTTGGTTTAAAGTTTTATTCTTATTTCCTTAAAAGTGCGCTTACATAAAATTTGCTTCTGCTAGTAATTTTCCTTTAAGTAATTGATGTTGAGTCTTATTACTTAATTAACGGTCTATTCTTTTTATCAACCAGAGCAAAGACTGCAAAGAGTCTTCACATTTCAATTTGCCTCTCACTTTGATTCATATTCTCATAGCTTCTTTCACCCCTTTCCAACCACCAAGATCCCCACTCCTTTTTCTTCGTTTTTCTTGCAAAACAGATCAATCACTAGAAAACCATTCTAGCTAATCTTCAAGACTTCAACAGTTCTTCCTAACATTGTTCATAAATCTTTAAAGATTCAAGTAGAAAACAGAGGAATAACAGTTATAGGAAAGGGGACGCTAAGAGAAGAGAAATATGATATACAAGAAAGAGAAAAAACTTCAAAGAAGGCTAAACAGGAGAAGGTTGCACCTGTAGACACTAAAATTTCAATTTTATTTAATTCAATTTTAGCTTTATTTCTTATTATTTATTTTTTTTCATTTTATTTTATTTTAGTTGACTAAGTTTGCAAAATGATAGTTACTATTTATTTCTATTTATTGTAGTAAATTAGGTTCATCATTTCTTCTTTTAAAAAAATATTTTTGCATTAAATTTCTAGGAAAAGAAAATTCTCACAAAAAATTTGTTTTAATCTTTTTAAATTCAAGTGTTTCAAAATAAAATGAAAATTAGTGATGCATTTAACATTTTTTGGTTACATTAAACTTGTTTTGAAAAACAAAAAAATAACAAAATAAAAAAAGAAAATAGGTAAAGGCCATGCAAACTAGCTAAGTGGGATAGGCAAGCATTAGACAAGTGTCCTTATTTTTGACACCACAACACATGCTAGGCTAGGTGGCAAGACACTTGTTGGATTAGGAGAATTTTGGAAGGAAAAATTGGAAGAAAAATCTGGAAAAAGAAAAAGAGAAACAAAAGGAAAGGCTACGGGTGGGAGGAAAACGCAAGGGAAAAAAGAAGAAAAAGGGGTGGTTTCCGTTGAGGAAAAACAAGGGGAAAAAAAACTAGAAGAGAATGAGGGGAGATTGAGAGGAAGAAACGACAGAAAGGAAGAGAGGAAGAAAAACAGAAAAAGAGAGCAAGAAGTAAGCTTGGAGAAGGGAAGAAAAAAGAAAGAAAAGGGAGGAGGAATAGAGGGTTTTTGGGAGCTAGAAAAGAAGGAAGAAACAGGTGGGAAGGAGAGAAAAAGCTGCGGGAGATCAGAAAGGAAACAAAAAAAGGAAGCAAGGAAGAGAGGGAGAGATTGCAGAGAGAGAGGAAGAAAACGAGAAGGAAAACCAGGAAAAATAAGAAAAAAGGGTTTCGGAAAAAGAGAGAAGAGAAGGAGGAAAGAGAGAGAAAAAAGAAGGAGAAAAGGGAAGAAACCAGAAAGGGGGAACTCTGGGGAGGATTAGAAAAGAAAACAGCAAAGAAAACGAGAGAAAAAGAAAGACAAAAGAGAGAACGGGAGGAAGAAGGCATTTTTTTGCGAGCGAATTGCGCGAAATGTCACTAAACTATTTCAAAGTGCCGGTTCTGGTCACTAAACTTTTTTATTAGCGCGAAATGTCACTGAACTAGTAAATCTGTACCGTTTTGGTCACTCCGTGTATTTGTGCCGTCAGGAGAGACGGAAATCAACTTTTTGAGGGGCAAATTCGTCTGCACAGTCTCTTCTGTTGGTTATTTAATATAGTGAGAAAATTTAAATTCTTTTTTCCCAATTTATGATTTGGGTGCAATTCTCCTTGTTTTCCTTACTCTTGATATATTTTAACCATCCAGCTTGAAGATCTTGGCCTTAGTAGCAGCTTTTTTCCTTTTATAGTTGCTGAAAAGGATGTTTGCTCTGAGATCCGTATGCTTGAAAGTGAAATGGAATTACCTGAGACAGATTGTCTTGGTGTGAAAACCGAAAGTAGAAAATTGGCCATGGATTTTATACATGAATTTGGTTGGCTTCTCCATAGAAGTCAGTTGAAGTCTAAACTAGGGCACTGAGATCAAAATTCTCATCCATTTGCTTTCACACGATTCAAGTGGATTATACAGTTCTCAGCAGACCATGGTTGGTGTGCTGTCGTGAAGAAACTCCTAGATCTTCTTCTTGATGGTAATATAGGTGCAAGAGAGCAGCCTTTGTTAAGGTCTGCAATGTTTGAGATGGGTCTCCTTCACAGAGCAGTGAGAAGAAATTCCAGGCCTTTGGTGGAGCTACTATTAAGATATGTCCCAGAGAGAATAGCAAATGAACTGAGTTTGGAATACGCTTCTCTGGTTGGTAGTGAAGGAAGCCCGTTGTTTAGACCTGATGCAGTGGGTCCAGCAGTATCCTGAGTCAAACGAAACCTTGACGCTTTTAGCCCGATTTTTGTCCAAAGCCAAGTCCAAAAGCACAATCCCAGTTCCGCCAAGAACAAACATGAACCCAGAGGAGAGCCCTTCGATAATATACTGCCCATTGACCCGACCCGGGAGGAAAACAACAGGTCTAACTGATCCGGTGCGAGGATCCTAAGTAGATCCGATGCCCGGAGGTTCAACGATGACATCGTAGACGAGCCCTGACACGACGAGGAAGTAGGTGAGGAGGATCAAGGCGTAGATGGTCATGGCGGATGGAAGAGTGAAGGATGGGAGCTTTAGACGTAGACGAGGAGGGCGGAGGAAGGAGTAGGGAAGGATTTTGAGGACGTGGAAGAATGGGTCGATGGCGGATGCAATAGGATCCTGCCGGGCTCAAGCACTCACCTATCTGTTTCCCAAATTTTCTTACGAAAGTAAGAAATATTATGAGCGCTACTTGGCAGCGTCAATTAAAGAAATATTACACTGATTGAACTTGGTTTTTATTTAATATTATGCGTGATGTAAAGGTGGCAGTTGAAGCATGGAAAAATGCTCGTGACAACAATGGTTTTTGACTGTACAGATGAATTTGCCCCTCAAAAAGTTGATTTCCGTCTCTCCTAACGGCACAAATACACGGAGTGACCAAAACGGTACAGATTTACTAGTTCAGTGACATTTCGCGCAAATAAAAAAGTTTAGTGACCAGAACCGGCACTTTGAAATAGTTTAGTGACATTTTGCGCAATTCGCTCTTTTTTTGCAGAAATTTTTTTAGGGGTTCAGGCTAATTTTTCGTCAGATTGAGAAGCAAATTTCTCCACTGAATCATCTTCTTCCTGGATTTTTTAAATGATCTGAACATATATGGAGGTAGATCTTCAAATTTTGTTCAGATATTGTTTTGAAATAACGTTGGGAAGACATCCAAATCGTTGCTCAAAATAGCCTGCTCGCCAAGGCTGCAATTTCTACGACAAAGTTCCCCTTTGTTTCGTTTCAGGGGTCGGCACACAGTTTCTTGGGAGATTTCGCGTTTGTTTGATCCCACAAACATTTTCAGGTAACCAAAGCCTCTCCTCTTGTAGATTTAACAAAATTTTATGAAGATTCGAACTCATTTGGGTAAGAGCTCTAAGTTTGCCTTGTAATGGTAGCTGATGACTGTTGAGATTCCTTTGTCGATGTCCATTGCATAGTTTTGATTATTGGAAATCAGCCTTTTGAGTTATATGATGAAGTTTCCGTGGTTACTTGATGAGTTTGTGTCGAAGTAGACTGATGTAGGGATGATGAAGTTGATGTTGCAATTCATGAGCTGATGCCCCTTTTTTTTGCTGCTTTTCGACCTGTGATAGGGTGTTAATTGTTAGTAATTTTATTGTTAATTCTCCTCTTTATCCTTGCCAAATATTGCTTTAATTGTCAATATATATTTATATTTGGTATTTGGATATAATTTCAGAAAGTGGAGCAGAAAAGTGCTAAAAGGGGACCTTCTTGAGAAGATTTCTCCACACGTGAGAAACTTTCCACAATCAGCCCAAATTGTGCAAACCAACGGAATTGCTGATGAAGAGTTGCCTTCCTATTATTAAGTCCTGGCAAGTCCACTAACAATAAGAAATCAAAAGGAGACAATTCTGCGGGGACCACGTAGCATTGATTTAGAAAATGTGTTCTTCTTTTGGGAGATGTACTCATTAGCCATAGGTGGACTTTGATGATGAAAGTAGCTTTTCTATTTGCTTCCTACGTAACTAGTTCTCTTATGAAAACTAGTGCAGAGGAGAATTGCAGGAACAAGCTTCAAAAAGACATTAGACTAGTTTTGGAGTTTTCTCTCAATATAAGCTCCGTAGGAGGATAGAGGAGTTTTTTTAGTTTTTCTCTCCGAGGGATGTTCCAGAGGAGAGAATAGGGAGTTGTTTTGGTTTGTTGAATTCTATTGTGCAATTTTCTTATTTTCTTCCGAGAGCTTTGTTATTCACTCTCTCAATTATCGAAGAAAGATGATGTCTTTAAATTCAATTAAATTGCGTGGGAATTTTCTTATGAGGCGTGGCTAATTTTCTCATCTAGTCAAGGATCAACGCGAAGACGCAGTCCCAAATATCTGTGAGATCTAATTAATTTTACGTGTTCCTTAATTTATTAATATTTGCATGTTTTCTATTTTAATTTCCATGGGATTATTTTGTTAATTGGATATCAAGGGCCCGATGTGCAATTTGACTTATTAATCTCCTGTCAAATTAATCAATTAAATCCGTAATTGTTTAGTTGGTTAATATTAGTGACAACTAGTATTTTCACATACTAGGAGAACATGCAATCTGATTTAAATAACCCTCGTAGCGTGTTATTAATTTGGGTTAGGCTTTTCTAGTTTTTAATGCAATTAGGAAATTAATTCCTACGGTCGTACCTAGGAGTATTTCCTGGTTAGAAGTAATCAACGGTCGTACCTTGGTTATCAATAAATTAAGGAAAAGCTGGTCGTTAGAGTTTATCGGCGACTATAACTAGCCTATTAATAAAATTAAGTGAACCTTCTTTGCATCAATGATCGGATGAATGGACTGTGTCTGCGTAGTTGTATCCTTGGCTAGAATTTATTTATCATTTATTTAATTGCTATTTACAATTGTATTAATTAATTATTTATTTTTGGTTAAATTATTTAATTATTTTTAGTTAAATTGTTTAATTATTTTTAGTTTATTCCTGATAAAAATCCCCCGTGTCCCGAACTTGAAAGGAATCAAATTTTTCCCAGTCCCTGTGGATTCGACCCTACTCACTACTATACACAGAAAATTTATTTTTCTCGAGTAGGTATTTATTATTGCACAGGCTCGACACCTGTCAACCTGAGTTGCATAATCTCTACTTTGTTGCAGCCATGTTGATATATCATTTTTTTTTTCGTTGCTGAAGCTCTTGGTTTACTCGAAGTTTGTGGTTTGCTTGTTGTTTGATTGGTAAACCATGTATATGTTTACTGCAAGTTTCTTTCTTTCCATCTTTGCTGCGTTTTTCATGTCTAGTTGCACCATTGGATCTGATGGAAATAGGTAATTGTATTTTGGGTAATGTTAACAATAGGTTGAAGTCATTGCACTTGGGTTTGGTTGATGAATCAGCAGGTTTAGTTTGAGTCATTTCGCATTAGCATGTTTCGGCTGAATGAGAAAAGTTGTAGAAAGAATTGTGGCTGGAAACTGCAGAAGCATAAACTTATTCGAAGCCTTGCATGGAAATTTTCAAAAATCGCACTTTGACCACTATATTTTTAAATAATTCTGATTTGGCCCAGAAAAATGAAAAAATGAATCAATCTTGTCCCTTTAAATTTTAATTTTTCTTTAATATACTTTAATAGGATTTTTTGGACAGATTATTCATAAGTTTTAGGAGAGAATTTGAAGGTTTAATAATTTTTTATAGATTTATAGTTTTGATTTGGATTTTAGTAAAATTTTGGGTAATTTTGTTGACAAGGGTTAGGTGAGAGGGTGTTGATTTAATTTTGTGAATTTTAGCATTTAGTTTTGGTAGGATTCATCTTAAGCCCCTAATTTTATTTTTTTTAATTTAGACCCTTAATATTTGTAATAATAATGATTTGACCTCTCAAACTTCTTTAATTCTTTCAATTGGGTCCTTGCTTGTTTTAATTTCTTGAATATGGGCTGTTTACTTTCATTTAAATACTTTAATTGATTCAATTTTATATTTATTTCCATCTCTTATAATTATTTGTTAATTAAAGTGGTGCCTTAACCATTTTCTTTGTATTGGAAGGCAAATAAGAGAAATTTCATTTCATTAGATCACTAAATCAAGGGAGGTACACTCTACTCCTTTATTTTGATGTTATTTGATCCTATGTGCTCCTATGTGATTTTATATATGTAATTGCATGCTTTTTGAATGTTTTTTTATTTACTTATTCACTTTATTTATTTTAATTTAATTTTTGATTATTTGAGAGGCAATTAAATGCCAAATTGTAATAGTTAGGTTATTATTTTATTTCATTTCATTCTTTACCCCTTTAGATTGTAGTTAGGACCCCCCCAAATTGTAATAGTTAGGTCTTATCCGCTTTTATTTTTTTATGTGTTTGTATGCTTGTGTGATTATATGTTTACTCGCTTTTCTTAGGATCTTTGCATCTAGATATCATGCTTATGTACTATGTGTTATATGTGATTTATGTGTTTATTTACTTTTATTATGTTTTATATGATTTGTTTGATTATAATAAATGTATGGCGTCACCACACTAGTCCAACACTAGTTGTGGCCCCCTTTCCTATTTTCTCACTAGTCCAACGCTAATGAGAACTTGTAAACATGGGCTAATCTAACGCTAAACCCTTAGAAACCGTTCACGCGTTAGATCATATTTGAGTGGCTAAATCACTACATTTCATGCATAATTTCCACTTTCTAGGATATTTATCATTTTGCATGATATTTTCCCTATATATATATATATATATATATATATATATCCCTTATCCTTATGTGTGAGACATGACATTAAACTTGCATTTCATTTAAGGAAAAATTAGAAATAGGATAGATCATTTGCTTGATCAAAATTAGGAGAATTAACCCTTTAAATATGGGATATGGACGAGTATGGTTTTTTAGCCTTAGCACGGTCGTATTTTCTCTATAAAAGAAAAAATTTAGTCACGAATTTTAGTTCTTCGTACTCGTTATGATGCATTCCTTTAGATCATATATATTTGTATATTATTACTTCATTTTCTTTTCTTATCTTCAAGTCTCATATTTTGCATATTTATGACCTCTTCAAAGAGTCATTTTTGGAAATCACAAATAATGTGATTTGCACTAATCAAACTTTGAAAAGATATATCGACCCTCCTGATAGCTATTAGGTCTAAGTTTTGCATGCATATAGTAACATCCAAATGTGATAAATTTTTAGATTAAATTAAGAAATTTTTTGACGAAATCACGCAACTAGTTTTGGTTAGGTTGAAAGGGTGCATTAGATCTTATCTTTGCCTTCCCTTTTTTCAACCGTGACTCCCCGAGTCATTTTCTCTTGATTTTCGCAGACTTGAAGTTATTTAAAAAGAGTTTTCTCTACTTTTTTTAAAATTCATTTTAGGTGGCTTGGTACACCTTAACTCAATACCAAGTGACGACTCCTATTTTTTCATTAAAAATTCTTTTTAAACTATTATTTTGGGTCAAAATCATCGCACTTTTTTAAGTCCCATTTAGACCCATTTTCTTTATTTACTTTCTAAAAATCAAAAATTCATTTTTCAATCAAAATTAATTAAAATTCATTTTTTATAAACTCGTAATTGTGATTTTTATTTTTTCAAAAAAATGGGCGCGACAGCACCAGAACTACAACAAGAATTCAAAAACTATCTTCAACAATTGGGCATTAAAGATCACACATTTGTAGTAGAATTATCGGTGGATGAGGGCAAGAGGCTGCCATATGATGTGAATATCCCCCGGAACAATATTAGGCAGCTGCTGAATGAGGAAGAATTGAAGAATTCTGTAGAATTTCAAGTCTCTTTATATGTTGCGTTTCTTGGAAGCCTCAGAGTCAATCTGAAGAAGAAGGGCAATTAGCCCTACCATGGATTATCTAATTGGAGTCACATTGTGAACCTCTATGAGGTTGGGCAAGGGACTCAACTACAGCTTTGGGGAGTCAAGAAGCAAGCTTCTTTTGGGCTCCTCCTTGTTATTTTAGACCAAGAAAAGGTTCTCTTGGATCAATTATCTGGCTTCTTCCTATTCTTTTTCTGTGTTATTCTTCTGTTTCTACTTGAATGTTTGAAGATTTATCAATAATGTATATTCTTCATTTCTTCTACGAGTACCATCCAGATTTTCTTTTCTGGTCATTAATAATTATTGATATATATACTCCGATTTCTATTAACAGCTCCAACAACTTAAGAGTGCTCGACAAATTCCACCAGAAATCAGAACTAGGATTCTAGGCTCTGAAGTAGCATCATAGTGTCACGGGCTGTTTGTTTTTCTACAAGCCAACACCCCGTACGGCACAAGCGTACATTCAAGACTTAAGTTATGAACGCTTGGCTAGTTCAGTTTTAACACAAAATGCGCAGTTATAATGCGAAAGCGCAAAAGTAATAGACAAAGAGAGAAGTATGTGTGGCAAACAAAAGCTTATATTATACAAAACTGCATGTACAAGGTTGCCAAAGGTTACTACAAATGGAAGGGACTTGGCCTATTTATAGGCAAGCCAAGAAACTAATACAGAACTCTAAAGAATTCTATAAAGTGTACACCTAAGCATTCTCTAGAAATCTCTACACAACTTTTATGTACACTTGGACACTAGAAGATTCTACACAAGTTCATACTTATCCACAAAGTTCTAAACTTATTTACAAGACTCTGGAAAATTCTAAAAGGTTCCACAAGCTTCTAGCATGTTCTATACAATTCTAACAACTTGTGGCACAACCTTCATGCTTTAGCCAAGACACCAAGATTTGGGACTTAGTTGGGGGATTGGGGTGTGGGTCTACTGACGGTTGCATGTGGATAGGCAAGGTCATGCGCGGTTGGGTACGATCCGTGTCATCCTCCCCACTCGATTAAGGCATCGATCCGATGCCTTAACCCTCTTCATATGCTCGTATGAGGTTTTCAAACTATTATAATTTCTCGACCGATTCCCAACTAATTTCTGCTTCGGGTAGCCCATGCCAATGCACCAAATACTATTTTGATGGTGCGCGATTCTTGTGTCGAACGATACAATCGGCTACGATCTCCTCCGTAACCTTGTCGTATTCATCCCTCATATCCGCAAGTGCTCTTGTTGACATGTTCTTTGATGGATCGTGCGGATCTTTATGAAACGACTTGAGTAAGCTGATATGAAAGAACGGGTGAAGTCGGGACAAAGTCTCGGACAACTCCACCTTGTACGCCATGTTGCCAATCTTTTTAAGCACTGTAAACGGCCCTTCATATCGTCGCATAAGTCCCCTGTGCACTCCGCGGATACGTCCGTGTTGGTAGAGTTTCACTAATAATTGTTCCCCCTCTTTGAAGACCGTTTGCGGTCAGCCCACTTCGTCATCCGTTGTTGGAATTTCTCCAAGTATAACTTGGTCGTTTCTGCCTATTCTTACCAATCTTTGGCAAAACAATAGGCAGGAGGACTTGTGCCTCTGTAACCCCTAACGATGTCTTTTGGGATCGTCAGTTAGAACCCAAGGACAACCTCAAACGGACTCCTTCCAATATTCTCATTCTTCTAGAGATTGAAGCAAAATTGTACCACGTCCAATAATTTTGCCCAACCTCGTTGGTTCACCGTCACATAGTGCTGAAGGTATACTTCCAGCACATAGTTCACTTCCTCAGTTTGCCCATTCGTCTGCGAGTGTATGGCCGTAGACATTAAACCCCGAACCAAACAAATGGAATAGCTCCGGGCAGAACCTCCCCCTGAATCGTGAGTCACGATCGCTCATGATTGTTGCCAGTAGCCCCTAATATTTGACAACATGAGCCAAGAAGAACTTGGTCGTCACCTTGGCTGTACATTCTTTTGGAGTTGGGATGAACGTAGCATACTTGGACAATCGATCAACCATAACAAAGATGTTCGTATATCCTTCGGACTTAGGCAACCCGTCTATAAAGTCTATTGAGACGCTTTCCCAAACTCGTCTTGATATTGGTAAAGGTTGCAACAATCCAGCAGGTGGTTCGTTCTCCACCTTGTCTTGTTGGCACACAATACAAGTACGCATGTAATCATCGACGTTGTCCCTCAAGTTCGATCAATAATAGAGCTCTCGTACAAGAGACAACGTGCGATGCATGCCAGAGGTGACCAGCATAACGACTGTCTTGACATTCTTTAAGAATATCTCTCCTCAAGTGCCTCCAATCGAGCACGTAAATTTACTGGCCCTTGGCATGGAGGACCCCGTCCTCAAGCCACAATCTTTTTGTCTTTCCTTCATTGGCTAATTCCATAAGTGCTTGGGCCCGATCGTCGTTTTAAAGTCCTTCCTTGATGCGCTCCAGGAGTAACCCCTCTGTTGCATACACGAGCGCGACGACACTTTTACGACTAAGAGCTTCAGCTACCACGTTCGTTTTGGCCGGACTGTATTCAAATTCAAGAACTCAGCCAAGTAATCTAGTCACCGCGCTTGCTTGCTTGACAACTTCTTCTGCGACTGATGGTAACTCACCGCCCTGTTGTCCGTCTTGATCCTAAACGGTGTAGCAACCTTTAAATAGTGCTCTCATACTCGCAAGCAATGCACCACGGCTAACATCTTTTTCTCATGCGTCGGCCATCGATTCACAACATCACTTAACTTATGGCTCTCATAAGCAATCGAATGACCGTCTTGCATAAGAACACCACTAACGGCAATGTCGGATGCGTCAACGTACACTTCAAATGACTTTGTAAAATCGGGCAATGCCAAGACCGATTCCTTAGTGATCGCATCTTTCAATGCTTCAAACATTTCTTGACAAGGTGCCGTCCAAGTCCACGTCTTACCCTTGCGCAACAAATTCGTTAACGGAGCGGCAATAACCGAATGCCTCGCGATGAAACGACAACAATAGTTCACCATCCCAAGGAACAACCGCAGTTCTATGGGCGAAGTCGGCACCGACCACTCCATAATGGCCTTAGTTTTCTGCGGATCTATACTGAGCTTGCCGTCCCCTATAATATGGCTCAAAAAGGAGAACTCGCGCAAGCAGAACTCACATTTCTCTTTCCGGACGTATAGTTTGTTGGTTCTAAAAAAGGCAAACACTTGCGTTAAATACTCAACATGCTCCTCCATGCTATTATTATATATGACAATGTCGTCGAGATAAATCACGATGAACTTGTCTAAAAACTCTTTTAACACTTCCTGCATCAACATGCAAAATGTAGGTGGTGCATTTGTCAATCGAAATGGTATCACATTAAACTCGTAAGAACCATACCTGGTAGTGATCGCTGTTTTGGGCTCGTCTCCCGCCTTAATTCGCACTTGATAATATCTCTTACGTAAATCAAGTTTGGATAGTACACTGCCAGCTGTAGTCGGTTGAACAAGTCCGCAATAAGAGGTATGGGATACTTGTTCTTGACCGTTATCTTGTTGAGCACACAATAGTCGTTGCACATGCGCAAAGTGCCGCCCTTATTGCGTTGAAAGAGCACGGGCGCACCAAAGGAACTCCTAGAGGGAAAGATAGACTACAACTTCAAAAATTTTCCAAGTTGTTTCTGCAACTCATCCAACTCTTCAGGCGACATTCGATATGGCGGCCGGGAGACTGGTTTTGCTCCTTCCACTAGCTCTATGGCATGATCTATGGCACACCTAAGGGAAAACTCTTTGGGTATTTTTTCCTGCAACACATCTTCAAACTCTGCCAAGACTATCTCAATCTCTTGTGGAATCGGCACCGACTCCTTAGACTCACCTAATGGCGGGTCTTTTTCACTAAGGATGGCCGCGAAAGTTAGCTCACCCTTCCTTAGATCCTTCTCCAACTGTCGGGGACTAATCTCTGCTTCTCTACATATATTTATTATACAAGACTTGCCTCCTTGTGTAATGAATATAGTATTTTCATGCGGCACCATAATCTGCCTCAATTGATCAAGAAAGCGTATGTCAAAGAATATTTCGTAGTCATTAATTGGGGACACGAAAAAGCTAGTTGTACCCGTCCACTGTCCCAAGCTTACAGATACCTCCTTGGCCTCTTCTACTAGTTGTGTTCAATCACCGTTAAGGCCTTTAAAGTGCCCCGACGCTGGCACCCACGCAAGACCCATCTTGCGCGCGGTGTCTTGACTCATATAATTGACATCCACCCCCATGTCCAACAAAGCCATCACTTGGGCCTGTTAATGTTGGTGTCGAAATATATATGATTTCGGTTGTTTGTTGCCTGCACGGTCTCCTGGGGTCGTACGCAAGCGACATTGCATTCCTCCGCCGGACCAGCCTGTTGAGCAACCGCAGCGAGGCTACCAAGATTTGGGCAGTCACGAGCATAGTGCTTTTTGTTTTTACAAGTATACCACCCCTCGTAGTTCTTCCCCGATTTCAGATTGCTGGGGTCTTTTCCTTTTTGCTGGTTCCTATCGGTCTGTGATCGTGGGGCTTGTTTTGGCCGATCTTCCGTACTTTTTCCATTACTTGGCTTCTTACCCTTATCCTTTGCAGGTTCCTTCCGTTGGAACTCAATTAAACACTAGGCTGCCTTCATGGCTTGGGAGATGTTTTGAGAATTTTTATCCTATACCCGTTGCTTAGCCCACGGTCGTAGGCCGTCAAGAAGCGTAAATAATGCATCTTCGGGTGCCATATTTGGTATCTCCAACAATGAATTGGAAAACTCATCTACATACTTCTTCATGTGGTCGTCCTTATGTTGGAGACGACGGACCTTAGCCCTTGCCTCATGTTCGGTATTGGTCGCTCAAATTCGACCTTAATCTCGGCCTTAAACGCGGTCCAAGTGGTGATGGTGTCCTCATCACGGCGTCCTGCGTCACACTTACGTCTCCACCATATCAAGGCAGAATCCTTAAGATATAGTGGAACCGTTTGCAAGTGAGCATCATCACTTGCGATACCAAGGGCATCGAAGTACCGCTCGAGCTTGTAGATAAAATTCTCAATTTCCCTCACTTTTCTTGCACCGCCGTAGGCCTCCAGACGTGGAACCTCTACTCTTCGTGCGGTCACGATCGTACCACTTGCCCCTTGTACTCCTAACGTGTGACGGCCCCACCTCCCCCTAAGGCGAACCAGAGGGTTCGGCGGGTCGCCTGCCCATCTCTCGCCGGGACTCAGTCGCTCACTACATTCCTCAAACAGATTACAATATAAATCTCAAATATACATCATATGGTCCACAAATATACATCCAAATTTCCAATAATTACATGTCACAAATGCGAAGCGGAAATAATTCTCAACGATACATAAAATGATTCCAAATCCAAATTGTACAAAATATAGGCCATCCAGTCACGTGCACAAGTACTACAAGTCCTTCCTTCGCCTTGAGCCCTGTGGAGGGGAATAAAATATTTTTGGGGTGAGCTAGAAGCTCAGCGAGTAACCAGAAAAATCATTAAACAAATATACTTCACAATGTTGCAATTTCGATCATTTCGCTAATGTCATGATTCAGAGATCAAATGTACGTCTCTAAAATATCTTTCAAGCAATAAATGCTCTAGTTCGAGCAATAAATGCTCTGGTTCAAGCAACGAATGCTCTGGTTCGAGCAACGAATGCTCTGGTTCAAGCAATAAATGCTCTGGTTCAAGCAACGAATACTCTGGTTCGAGCAACAAATGCTCTGGTTCAAGCAACGAATGCTCTGGTTCGAGCAATAAATGCTCTGGTTCGAGCAATAAATGCTCTGGTTCGAGCAACGAATGCTCTGGTTCGAGCAACGAATGCTCTGGTTTAAGCAATAAATGCTCTGCAAATATTCACAAGCCATGAATACCCCTTTTTGAGCTCCGGAGCCATTTGCTCCAAGTGAACAGAGGTGGAGACGTTGGTGTCCAGCACAAGACTCCCCAAGAACTCATTGAAGCCAAAATCATATCATGAATTCACATGCAAGCACGTATGAGATGCAATCGAGTAAATAATGCAGGAAACGGTTCATAAATAACTTTAGAAATAGTTTGAGGTCACTCACCTCAATGGCTCAGAAATCATCCATCATATAACATTGCCTTGCTCAAATCCAAGTCTTAGATCACAAACTCAATGCAAACAAGTCCTTTAAAAGTTCGGACAGCACTTCCCCTAAATTTGCTTACTTTTCCAGCCATCATGGCTTCATTATATCCTCAGCCAGTCCCAAAGGTACACACACAACAACAAGTTCATCCAATAGCCATTCAGCAAGCTCCAAGTAGTACTAGTACAAGTCAAGCTAGGGAAAAGTCCGGAAATGAAAGTTAAACTCAAAACCAGAAAAACAGGTTTTGACGTCATTTTACGGTAATGGCACCAAAGGCACTACGATTGTCGGGATGAAGTACCGTTTCGAAGCTAAGAGATAGGGCTACAATATTGTAGAAGGTCACTCAACCCAGTTTCGAGTGTAACCAGGTCAAAAATGCAAGAAACTACACCAGAATCACAAAAACAGATTCACAGAACGCATTCTAGCGGAAACATCATAATCAGGCTATCCAAGTCCAAATCCAGAAATTCCAAAACCAGCTGAAAGCTAAGAAACAGGGCTAAATTTCATCAGAAGGCCTCAACAATCAATTCGGAAGCAATTCCAGCCAAAACAACCAATTACAGGCGCAATTCTTACATTCGGGTAAAACCAGAATAGTAATAGTAATTTCGAATTTTCTCATTCTACACTACTCCGATTGACCTGAAATTTTGTAGGCACCTCTAAAATGTCATTCCCTACAACTGTCATGTTTTAATCCAAAGCCAATTCGGCCTCTAACTAGGAGCTATAAATTCGGGCAGAATGTTCCTTCACAAAACCTAATTTTCTGAAATTTCTTCCAAACCAGAAATTGGTTGCAATTATCCACTTTTTCCACCTCATAGAGTCCTTAAACATCATTTCCAATCATCATATATAACCACAGAACCATGTTCATATTAAAACAGAAAAATTCCCAAAAATTATAAAACTTCATCAAGTCAACCACAACTCAAGATATAATCTATCAAACCATCTCTTTAGCCATCACAAGTCACTAATTTAGCATAATCAAGAACAAAGAAAGGATTGCTAGACATGAACCTTGAAATATCAAGAAAGTTGATGGCTTAGTCCTTTGCCTTCTCTAATCACTCCACCACTACCTTCAATCTTCCTAAACAAGTGACTTTTGTGGAGGAATTTGAAAGTTTAACGGTTGATTCACAAGATTGAGCAAGAAATGGAGTTGGAGTTGAAGGCTTTCTTCTTGTTTCTCCTCCTCAAAAATTCGGCCAAGAAGCTTGCAAAATGAAGAGATTTTTGGTCAATTTCAATTAAATGGTAAAGTTATGAATAGTAGTCAAACTCAAGACTAAATCTTATGGTGACACTTGTCACCTTTAGGTTTAAAACTTATCTTTTTGTCTCTCCAATACAAATATCTTAACACTTGGTAAAATAATACCACTTAATACAAAATTCCAACAAGTTGTCAAAAATATAATGCATTTACTGCACTAGCGGGTCCCACGTTCAAAATACGCTCTTAATTTCTCAAAAACTAACTGATACTAGAAAAATTATTTTAAAACTATCTTTGCTCATAAACTTTATCTGGGGAATTTTTCTAATAAAGAAAATGTAGAAAAGACGGGCGATTAAATAAAATAAACCCTAGAAAATTAGAAAATTTTGGGTTCTCACACTCATACTTTTCGGGGCGTCACACAACGCATCAACCTCGGTTTTGAGTTTCACAAGCTCTTCCGACATGGTTGACGGTTCTCCCACGGTCATGTTAGTACCCTGTGCTAGCTGGGCCTTGCAAGTCTCCAACTCCTTCTCGAGTTGGACGACTTCCGCTTGTAGAGACTCGATCATTTCCCGTATGGCGTTGTTCCCCATTAGTAACTAATTTGCGATCTCATTGAGCGTACCTTGCATGTCCTCACGCAGTTTCGCACCATCGAACTACTCTATGAGTTGGTCCAACTCATCCCAACGGTCGCGATGATTGCCTAAGGTTAGCTCTACTCGTGCTAACCTCGACTCAAGGGCCGCCATCGGGTCTGGCACAGCCGACTTGTCTCTTTTTCCTTTGCTGCGAGTGGGAATGGTCCTCTTCGGCTCCCTCATGACTTGCTCCTCTTCTGGTTCCTTAGTGACGTCCGAACCTGTGGCCATGGCAATCGAGATCCGGTATCAAGATCTGATACCAATTGTCATGGGCTGCTTGTTTTTCTACAAACCAACACCCGTGCGACACAAGCGTACGATCAAGACTTAAGCTATGAACGCTTGGATAGTTCAATCTTAACACAAAATGCACGGTTATAATGCCGAAGCGCAAAAGTAGTAGATAAAGAGAGAAGTATGTGTAGCAAAGGAAAGCTTATATTACACAAAACTGCATGTACAAGGTTGCCAAAAGTTACTATAAATGGAAAGGACTTGACGTATTTATAGGCAAGCCAAGAAGCTAACACATAACTCTAGAGAATTCTATAAAGTGTACACCTAAGCATTCTCTAGAAATCTATACACAACTTTTATGTATACTTGGACACTAGAAGGTTCTACACAAGTCCATACTTATCCACAAAGTTCTAGATTTATCTATAAGGCTCTTGAAAATCCTAGAAGGTTCCACAAGCTTCTAGCGTGTCCTGCACAACTCTAGCAACTTGTGGCACAACCTTCATGCTTTAGCCAAGCCACCAAGGCTTGGGACTTAGTTAGGGGATTGGGGTGTGGGTTTACTAATGGTTGCAACTTTCTTGCCAGGACTATTATGTAAGGTACTGCGGAACTTGACCAGCTGGGCACGGCTGCATGCTGTCGCGCTCGCTCGGGTAGGCACGGGTGTGCATGCGGATGGGCACGGTCATGCGCGGCAGGGTGCAATCCGTGTCAAAAGGAAGGAGCAGAGATATTTTATATCGTGAAAAAGGAGCTGGCCAAATCTGATGTAAAAAATGGGGCAATGTTCTTCACCATACCAGGAAAAGAGATGGAGAACTATGATTTGTTGAGAGATATTCAAGAACCTGGGAATTGTCTTCATGGAATTACTTTGATTGGACCACCAGATATTGAAGTAGTTACAGTGGAGGTGAAATGGAAGCCCTATTCTGGCCTTATCATTTCTGGTGCTGGTTGCAGGAAATTTGCATGCAATTATGGTCTGCAAGAAGGCATGCAGGTGAAGCTATGGTTCTTTAGGAGGGCTACTTCATCATCAACATCTAACAATTCAAATCTTGGATTTGCAATGTTAAGAATCGAATAATTGCAAACTTCAATCAACAATGATAGACTATTTTCACCAATCAATCAACCACAAGACTTATTTAGCAGTAGCATTTTAGGTATTGCACCAGTAGTAGACTAGTTATGTAGCCTATTCTCAGGATCTAATCAACCAGTATATTGATTTAGCAGAGACATTAGAAGCATTAATTGTAGCAGTAATTCTATGGCCATTTGATATAACTCTGTTTCTTGATCATTGTGTAATTGGTAGCCAACGATGTTCATGAGTTGTAATGTTGCAAGCGGGAATGGATTTATAAACAAATACTATAACTTTGTGCTGATCGATTCATTCTGGCAATAGAGTTGCAATTCATTTCCTCTTTCACTTCTCTTTTCTTCTTTGCTCTGTCTCATTCTCTTTCTCCTTAATCAGTCCTCATTTTGTCGATGATCTTTTTCAATTCTTGTGATTTTTTTTAAAGGTTTTGTGTCCATATTTGCATAATTACTTTATTGCCTATGTCTGATTTTGGTTTTAAAGTTGCCTATGGAGAATGATCGATTAGTAACTAGCTACTTTAATCACTAACTGTAGCTTAAACGGCATCGTTCCACTAAAGCTCTACCTTATTGCTAAACTGCACCGTTTCAATACAAAATATGCTAAATGCTTTCTATTTCTGACATACCAGTGGCATCCCGCGAAGCATATACTTACAATAGCAAGCCTCTTAGGATATAACTCGTACTCAACGTCGGGGGATTTCCAAATAGCAAAATTTGAGTGCCAACTTCCAAATTCATGTCTCGTACATGATTGATGTGAATATTTTTTACATTAGTTATTTTGGATACATGTGACATACATTTAAGTTTGCTTGTATAAAAAATTTGGTAAACGATTAGTGTTTAAGACATTAATCATAACCCCTTAGAGCTTTTAATCAAAGATTTTAAGAGTACTAAGTCTTAAATCACAATAAAGATTGAGTAAACTCCAGGTGAAATGACAAATATTCCTTCTCCCTTAAACCCCCCAAATTTGACAGAATGACCATAAACAGACATTTTGAAAGCTAAATGATATTTTGTATACAACACTCAAAAAAGAAAGGGTTAAATAACAAAAAGTCCATTTAGAGTTTGACGAATATTCAACTTACCTACAACCTAACTCCTTATGATTCAAACTAAATTGAAATTTGAACAGAAATGTCTAAGTAACGATTGCACGTGAAGTATCAGAATTGCTCATTATAAAATAAAAGGATTAAATACCAAAAATCTCCTTCTGGTTTGCCCAATGTTTAACTTAACTTCCTATAATTCAGAAATCCACATTCTAGTCCCACATGGTATCAACTAAATTGAATTTGTTGCTTTAGTCTTCTCCTAATCCATTCAAACATTTTTATCATAGCCATTTCCCTTACTAGAATAATGTTATTATTAAACAACTCATTGAGATTGTTTATCACAAGAGGGTTAAAATGTAGGTTTTCAAACCATAAAGAGTTAAGAATATAGTTGTTAAAGGGATTTGTTGAGATTGTTTACTATGAGAGCCTAGAATCAAAGTTTTTAAAATTGTTAAAGGACTCTTTGAAATTGTTTTCCACAGGGGATTAGAATATAGGTTTTTGAATGTTGTTGTTAAAGGATTTAGTGAAACTATTTACCACAAGAGATTAGAACGTAGATTTTTTAATCATAGAGAGTTAGTTGAATATTCGACAAATCATAAGGGGCTTTTGGTATTTAATTTTATTATTTATAAAGTGCAATTCTAACATTTCGCATGCAGTAGTTAGTTTAGATGGTTTCTGTCCAAGTTTTAATTTACTTATAACCACGAGGGGCTAGATTGTGGGCTAGAATGTGGGTTTCTAACTCATAAGAAGTTAAGTTGAATATTCGATAAATCACAAGGGGCTTTTTAGTATTTTATCCAAAAAGAAAAAAAAATGGTCCAATGAATAGTTTTTTCTCTCTCTCTCTCTCTCTCTCTCTTCTCTCTCTCTCTCTCTCTCTCTCTCTCTCTCTCTCTCTCTCTCTCTCCTCTCTCTCTCTCTCTCTCTCTCTCTCTCTCTCTCTCTCTCTCTCTCTCTCTCGTTTTCTAATGGCAAATGATGAAACCAACCATACCAAGAAATTTCTTAGACACTATGGACGCTGGGTTAGTGGAAAATATTATTCTTGATTAAAATCCTTCATATTTTGCTTTAGAATTATAATAATGAACCTATTTTAACGCATGAAGGATGTCGAGTGTTAAACTAGGGGAAAAAATGTTTTTCTTCTTTTCTAATAGCAAAAATTGGAACTAAATTAATGCTCATATATTTTGCAGTTTCGTAAAAAGACAGTATTGAGAAGTGAAAGCCATTCCTTTCCCAAAATAGAAAAAAGAAAATTGAAAGGCATTGAATAGTAAAAATGTTGTCATTTGATGCGAATTAGGACATAGATTGAGTTTTGTCCGGTTCAAACCGGTTCATATAATTATTGTAACATTTACTATAAACTCGTACTTGTTTTTATATAATCATCAACTTAGCTGTATAAATTGATAAATTCAAAATTATATTTAAATTTTATAAATTTACATCAAATGTTATAAGAACTACACAAATTGATTTGAACTAGACAAACAACTCATGAGCACCTGACCCACCTTTAAGTTAGCCGAGAATTACATGGTGACCTTGGATCCTTTTGATTTGGAATACAGTAAACTGTGGCCGTTGATTGTTTTTCTTTTCTATTCTTTTAACTTTTAAGTTAACACAAAATTAAATTATTCGGTTCCTTCAGCCAATAACTGCCTCTAATCTCAATCTCTAATTTAAGCACAAAATTTACCCAGAATTTAACAGCCCATTTTTACTCAGTTTTAATGTTAGGCTTCTAGAAAATGCCCATGGGCACCAACAATATCAGCTTCTGCTGTTATATTTATCATCATTTCTCACCTAATCATTCAACAAAAATATAGCTTTATGACGCAAATTTCGGGTATTTTCCCATAATGCCACTTCTTGGGTTCCTGAAAACAGAATAAAAACAACACCAGACTGCAAAGTGTTCTTATTTCTCACTTTAATTGCCTTATCTTTACATCTTCTGATAGCTTATTTGATTCCAACTTCCAAGATCCTCTTTTTTTCTTTCTGCATTTTTCTCTAGCAATCCCTTCTGTCTAATTCATCTTTCAAGACCTCAACAGTTGTTCGAAAGATTGCTGTTAAATCTTTGATAATCGATCTTGAAATATTCAAGTAGAAAACAGAGGAGGGACAGAGATGGTGCCAAGGGGTACAAAGAGAGAAGGCAAGGGAATTGTCATAGAAGAAGGACGAAAATCTGCCAGGAAGTCTAAAAAGGAGGGTTCCAAGAACATAGATGGTGAAAATCCTCCTTCAGAAGGAAGACAACTCCTTCCAGAATTCAAGACTCAGCTCTCCAAATTGAAGTTTGCAGGGGAAGTTTTGGTGAAGGAGTGGGTACTATCTGAGGACAATGTGAGCAGAAAGCAGCACTACGTGATCATACCGTCCAAGATTCTCAATCGGCAAGGTTTCTTGACGGAAGAACAGAAGCAGGAAGTGGATATGGAAGTCCCTTTGTTGGTAGCATTCCTTGGCAAATTCACAGTCAATCTCAGGAAAAAGAGGCACAAAGCCTCCTATGGTTTGACTGATTGGATTCGCATTATGGACAAGTACAAACTTACACAAGGCACTCAATTGCAATTGTGGGCTTTCAAGCACGAAGAATCTTCACAGCTCGGATTTGCACTTATTATACTCACTCAAGAAAAGGTGCCTGCTGCTAATTTCTAGGAGATTGATATATATATTCTTGTTCTTCTGTGAATTGCAGCCAAGATTTGCTGAATATTGATTAATGATGTACTCTAATTTCAATTAACAGCTTCAAGGGCTGAGGAATGCTCGACAAATTCCTGAGGAAATCAGGGCCCGGATTATGGGTTTTGGAGCAGCATCAGAAGAAGAAGCAGAGATAATTTTTGTCATGGAAAGGATATTGCACCAGACTGATCTAAGTGTCAATGGGGGCTTCACCATCCCAAAAAAGGATATCGAGAATGATTTCTTGCGACACAATGAGATCGAGACTTTTGTTCTGGGAATTAGTTTGATTGGGCCGCCAATTCAAGAACCAGAAAATAAAGAATTTAAGGTCAAGTTCACAAACGCCTTTTCCCTTACCATTTCTGGTGCTGAGTGGAGGGATTTTGCAGCCACGTATAAGCTGCAACCAGGCATGCTTGTGAGATTATGGTCCTTCAGGAAGCCTAGTTCATCATCAGATAATGATTCAAATCTTGGATTCGCACTCGTTTCTCCGGAATGACGAGGAATTGTTAAGTACGGACTCTTTTCTTGATCTGATCATCCAAAGGACTGATTTAGTAGTAGCGGTTGAAGTATTAATCGCAGAAGTAGACTAGTTTAGAAGCCATTTCATGAACTATGATCATTATCTGGTTTAGCAGCATTTGAGGCATTAATTGCAGGAACAGCTAGTTTAATATCCATTTGGTGTAATTCTGTTCCCTGATTAACGATCTTCATGATCTGATCAGCCAAATACTGGTATTAATTGTCGGCTACTTAACTAGTTTGGTAGCCATTTGATCGATGTAATTCTGTTTCTTGATTAGCTTAGTAGACAGAGAACTGCTGTAAATTGTGCTGATGGATTCATTCTTGCAATAAAGATACGCTTATTTCCTCTTTGACATGTCTCTGGTTCTCTATTTTTTCCCCCTACTGTTGATTTCTGTTTCTCCCTAATTTTTTCATCTCATTTCCAACTATAGCATTTGGATCTAATGATGTATAGTCACGAAAATTTGAAAAAATTGGAATCCATGTTCGCATTATTACCAAGGTCCCCTTCTGGTTTTAAGTTGTATTCTTATTTTCAGAAAATACTTAGGTCGCAAAAAAAGTTATCATCTCTTGTGTTCAGGAAGATGCAGGAACCAATAATTAAAGGTCTATTCTTATTACTAAATGCATAAAGTATGTTCTATACCTTTACAATTGCCAAAATGCATGTAATTGTAGTTATCTCATTTTGTTTCTGTATCAAAATTTCAACACGATGAATCACAGGTCAATTTCTGTTTTTCCCGACCAGTAATTGCTTAGTTTACTACAGTCTATAATCCTCCCGTCCCTCAAGTAAGCAAAATATAAAGATAAAATCATGCTTTAATTTTAAATTAGCTATTTCAACTCTCAAATTGCTATTCCACTTTTAGGCTAATTTTTTTCCTGTATAGTACGAGCTCATAATTTAAATTAGACTGTGGCATTCATGTAGGATTTTAGACATGATATTTTTGTTCATTGAATTCTAGTAATAACATTTTTGTTGGTTAAGTTTTTTAACTAGTACTTATTTACCTTTGGATTCCACATATTCATCAAAAATGTTATAAACACTAGTTTCACTTTTTCTGGTTGATCATTTATATAAGAGATCAGTTAACTAAGTACTAATAGACTAATTGAATCATCAAGGAGATTTTCTCTCAGCTGTAAAGTTCAGACAAGTTAATTTTTGTTAAAAAAATTTTATACTCAATATTCTTGATAAAAATTGTGTATTTTATGCTTCAGAATTGTCAAGATGAACTTGTTTTGTAGTGCACAAAGAAGGTCGACTATTAAACTTGGGGAAAACTTTTTTTATTTTCCCTTATTGGCAAACAATAATGGGACGAAACTTATAAAGCAATATCTCATAGCTTGTAATTTCTCAAGAACTAGAAATGTAACCTTCTAATGCCACAACGGTACTATTTGCTTCTAGCAAAATATTACCTTTGTATTTTATGTTTTACTCAATGCTTGTTCAAGTTTGTATTATTGACCATACTGCATCACCAATGTTTCTAATGTTAGACTGTTAGTACTTCAAGACGTTACAAAGTTCAACGTTAAGTATGTTACTTTCTTCCCGACAAATCCTTAATCCCTTTAACCTCATCACTATAAACTCTAGATCAAGGTCTAGAATAAAATTTGTTTTGGGAAAAAGTTTGTGCGAAGGATCTTCCGTCCTACTTTATGTATCATTCCCTATCTCAACATCTATTAAATTACAACATTCCATTTTAATTTTTTTCTTATCCCTTTGAATTCCAACAATTATTTATTGGATAGAATATAAAATACAATAGACTACATAATAATATATAATAGGAAAACAAAAAAAAATTAAATTAACACTACTATCTGTTAGTAGTGTTAGAACTCAAAGGGACAAGAAAAAAAATTAAAATGAGATGTTCATAAAGGATAAATAACGATTTAATAGATGTTGGAATAGGGAATGATACATGAAGTGGAGTAGAAGATCCTTTACGGAATGTTTGGGGAGGTAGTCATTGCATCGATATCATGATTGGAACATATGACTTTTTTTATTTTTTGAAAAAATGAATCATCCTTATCAATTGAACCAATATATGTTGGTAAAATGTATAATAATTAATAAAGCGGGACGTCCTGATCCAAGTTTTCTACCTGTAGTTTAATGTCAACGATGTACATCGCCTCTAACAATGTCCTGAACTGCAAATTGAGCCATCTTGGTTACTGAATTTTCCGAATGAAAAACTACTTGATTTCCATATCCACCGCCCCCAGTCTAATACGAAGTCAACCAGAACAAGAAAAGAAAATTGGTATAGTCTAGTAAAAAATGATAGAGAAATGTTAATTGCATTTTCTTTTATTAGTCTTACTTTCACTATCATTTTTATAATATGATTTTTGTTTATTAAATTGTATGATAAAATAAATAATTGAAGTGTGACTAACATTATGATATATCTTACATATATAAAGCGTGAATAGGCTTGTGAACAGTGCCTGGTGGGCCGGTTATGCCGTGATTTGTGTGAGCTTGAGGGGCGTTTTGGTCTTTTGCTGATGGGTGGCGGTGGCTCTGCTGTTTTGTCCGCTGGCTCTCTTGCATTGTAACTTTGCTCTGTCCGCGTGGCTCTCTTGCATTGTAGCTTTGCTGGCCATTTTGCTTTTGTCTGCTGACTCTCCTCTCAATTGTAGCTTTGCTTTGTCCGCGTGGCTCTCCATTTTGATAGTCAGCAATTACTATTAGTTAGTGGGCGGTTGGTCGGTCAGCAATATCCTTTCCTTTCTCTTAGCTTTTTTCTTCTTCTTAGGTTCTGTTCTTCTTCTTAGTTTTGTTGGAAAATCGCTCCTGTCCGGTGGTTTTGGCGGTCAGCAATTTCAGTCATTGCTGGCAGCAATTTTGGCGGTCAACAATTTCGACTTTATTTCCTCTCATTCTTTTCTTGTCTTTCTTTACCAGGTGTCCAGGCGCGAGTTCATTCTTTTCTTGGCTTTCTTTACTGGGCGTTCAAGCAATTTTGGCGGTGAGTTGAGCTGAATCCAGAGCGCACCGCTTCAGAGTTTTGCGCGCTTCTACTTTTCCTTATTGTTTTCTCGGTCTTGTTTCCTCTGTTTCTTTTCTTGGCCTTCTTTACCAGGTGTTTTTCCCTTTCCTCATTCTCCTGTCTTTTTCCTTTATTCTTTTCTTAGCATTCTCTGGCCATTGCTTTTTCCTTCCCTTGTTTTCGTATTGAATTTTCTGAGGACGGCGATGATTCCTGATAGATAGTGTTGCTGTAGTTATGCCTTCTGTTACTGCTGCTACTTTGCTTTAATGCAGCTGCTACTTGGGTTAGGTATAGCTGCGGTGGATATTACTCAGTGTAACCTTGCGATATGTTTATTTGTTCTTCTTTGGCTGGAATTGGGGAACAATTGCTCTTTTTCTTATTAATGGAATGCGTTGATATAGCTGTAATAGTTATTATTCAATTAAATGTTAAGTTGTGTTTTTCGTTCCTTTTCTCTGTGCTGTAGATTAATGCCTTGAGAATGGGTCGGAATAGAGTATACGGAAGTTTGGAAGAGGCAATTAAACCAGAATTAACCATAAAACAGGTCTTTGCATAATTAATGCTTTTACAAATATCTTGAAATAATATTTCTTACTCCATTAAAACTTTTCCTATCAGAAATTAGCAGTGAGAATCCGGGTTCTGATATGAGTTCAGTGTTGCATGGATTGGACGATGAGTGGGGTACGGGGCTAACGAAGACAAGAGAAATAGGGGAATCTGTAAACCATTTGGCCTGACTCCTCAATGTGTTAATTCATTTTTTTAATGAAGCTGTTTAGACTTCACTAAGAGACATGAAAACTTACCTGAGTGTTGTTTTGATCGGTTAAGTAAATTGTTATCGCAATACAAAGGTGAATCTCTTTTCCAGATTTATTTTCTTTAGAATTCATCATATGCTAATTTCCATTTCAGATTTATTTTATTTATGCTTTCCCACTACTTTCTTTATGAGACTGGGGATTGCCAAGTTTGTCGCATGAATCAGGAATATATTTTATACTAAAGGCAAAACGAAGGGCTCTAGGAAATGTCTGGTGTTTTGGCTGAGCATCATCCAGCGGTAGCTAATGCCCTGATCGAATGATTGTTGGGTAACGTGTTCGATGGTGTGAGTGCAGCAAAGGGTGTATGTTCCAGGAAGGGAAAAGGAGAAGCAAACTGTTGAGCTGGAGGTCTGCAATCAGGGAATGTTCAAAACCGAGTTGTGTAACAAATGGCAAGAGACCGGGGAATGCCCCTATGGAGAGAACTGCCAATTTGCTCATGGAATTAAGGAGCTGCGCCCTGTACTTCGCCACCCAAGGTACAAGACTGAGGTATGCCGCATGGAGTTGAACGGTGGACACCGATGATGAGGAGAAGCTTATCAAGTCCATGAACATCAGGCCCTTAAAGCTACTCAATCGTTAGGTCCATGATTATAACTCCCCTAAATGATGTTAGACAACTGCAAAGGTCTTGGCTGGTATGCAACAGTGTTTTTGTTCTTCAAAGTAAGCAATTGATTAATAGGCAATAAGGCTAAGGTCTACTGATGTGATAATACTAACTGCTTGATTAAAGAAAAAACTGTATGATCCGTAGTTAGGACCTGGTATTTTATTATAATGAGCATTATATAGCGTCAGGGCAGAATACCTAGTATATATATATATATCGTCTGAATAACTTCAAGCTGACTTAGTCAGCCATCATGACGCGGAAATGAAACCAAAGGCAATATTGACTTTTATGACCCGCATGGTCTTCAAGAATCATCAGTTACCACCTCCATTGACCAAACCATCAGTTATCACCTCCATTGACCAAAGGCACACAAATTTGCTGTTTTATCAAGGGGCGAAAACAAGCCTGCCATGTTTGAATTTTATACCTGGGGAAATTGCTAAAATGGTCCCGATGACAAAATCTTTTCTGAGTCTTTTACTGTATTTACAGTTATACACCTAATTCTTAATCATGTAGACATTATGGCCTTGTTTGACAGACAAGTTTTTTGTCAAGTTTGTCTGCTATAAGTTTTTTAAAAATTTTAGTTACAGTAATCTTAAAAATCTTTTCAAAATTTTTAAACTATACATTTTAAAATATTAGAAAAAAACACATTTCAAAATTTTTTTTAAAAACTTCTGCAGTAAAATTTTAGACAAACATCTAAAAAATTCACTTGTCAAACGGGGTTGGAGGCAATATTTAAGCTGTGTATGCTCAAAATCTTTTCTATTCTAATAAGAGTTATATATAGATTAGTTTTCTGCTTCAAACTTTACCAAAGAATCTCTCAAAACTTCATGGAATTAGCATTTGGTGCCAAAAATGACTTGAGTTTGAAATTTGGGTTCAGAATGTTATGCAAGCTCTATCCCACTGAGAATATCATGTTGGCTGGTGTTAATGCCACAAGTTTAATTTGATTTTCACAACAAATTTTGGATAATATGCCTAACTTGCCGTTCTGAAGTCCAAATGTAATTTAGACTCAAAAGGGGTAAATTTTGTTTTTTAACAAAAATTCTTGTGGAAATAACATTTGGCTTGTGGCAATGCCATTTGGTTTTTGTGAATTTTTTTAGCGAGGATAGTGTAAAATTTATGAAACAAGAACGGAGAAAGGAGAACCTCAAACTTATCCACTAGATTTCCATATTTGTTATTATTGCATATTCTAAAATTTTTGTGAAAAGGTTTGACGTAATAATTACTTTTTTTTTTCAGTCTTTTGTCCTTTCTTGGTTCATATATACCACCCAAATCGTGAGCTTTTGGAGGGTAAAATTGGAAGTTGATAGATAGCTATCACTATCAACCCACCGTTTTTTTTTTTTTTTAACAAACTTAGACCTGAGAGGATGATAAATAATATGGGAGGAAGAGAGTATACATTAATCAATCCACAGTTTTTTCTTTTTTGTGGAATTTTAGTTTTTGACCGCATCAACGTTAATATCCCACCTCCCCCAGCGGCAAGAGCTGTACAATTATAGCTTCCACCAGGTCTTCTTAGTCTGAAGGTAATATCATATAGTTAAAAAACTAATTTCTTGTTGATAGCTGTGTCAAGATCTTCTTTCTGCTTTGATTCATTGCAGTTTTTACTTTCTCAATATCCTCCCCCACCACCACCACCACCCAGCCCCCCACCCCCCCAAGCAAAAACCAAAAAAAAAAATAAAAATGGTGTAAACAGAAAAAAGATCTATACCTAAACATCCTTTTGTTCCTTGTTACACATGGAATTCTCATCAATTTGGTACTTCTCCTTCTGGTCTCTGGTCAGCCTGGTTTTCTCAACAACCGGAATATATGCTTTACGCAGAGCAATCATCCCGGTATCTGATTTGGTTGAGTATTGGATTGTTTTATCAGTTAGTTGTTCAGCTACTTACGCATTCCTTTTTCGACCTCTATTGGAGCATGATCATCCGCTTAAAACTTCTCAAAGTAACAATATTTTCCTAAACTTTTATGGAGATTTCGCGACAGTTCATTCTCCTTTAATTTCTTTGGCACTTTCGGCATACTTTACATCTTCAGGACACAGATGGAACACAGCAATTGCAGCTGCGGTGCTAGTCTCTGCTGTATTATGGCTGCTACAGGCCTCAAAATCAATTACTCAGGGCTTCAAATATTCTCAGGCCATAGGAAACTTCTTAACCGGCTTTGCTGGTCCTTTAAGGATGTATCCTCGTCATACAATTTTCTGGTTTTTCATTCAAGCTGTAGTGCTATCAACTTTATCTGTTCTTAAATCTCCAAGTTTGTGGGATACACATTTGAACCTGATATTGGTTTCTGCATCCATTCCAAGTTCCCTATTACTGTTAGCTTCTAAGTTGAAGAAATTAGAGGGATCATCATCTATGGCAGCATACGTTTATAAACATCGAAAAATCTTCGAAATTATACTGGGATGTTTGGGAACTGCTTTTGTCCAATACTACTTCAAAGCCAAATCTATCCCTCTCATATTATCTTTCTTGTCTTTGGCTATTGCCTGGCTGGGGAATCTCGCGAACGTCCAGCGCTGCACAGATTTTGGGATTTTTCATTTCCTTGTTACTGCAAGCTTGGAGTGTGCTGTGAGTCTATTTGGTCTCCATTTTCATACTTTCCTCGTCGTTGCGGCTGGAATTTTCTTGATGGTCTTGAGGTGGAAGATCGTGGAGGCCGAATTCGTATCATTGAGGTATGATGGCATGCAAGAAAGCGTCCTGAAGGATTGGAAACGTTTGGAGGAATTGTATGGTGGCCACGACTCCACCATCCAAACGCAGCAGTTGGAGCAACCCAACAATATTGGCTAAACTTGAAGATGCCATGGGATAAGATGCTTAATAGATGGGTTATATTCTCATGAATTACAGTTGATTTAGCAAAGGAAATGTTTGTTCTTAATTACATGTTCTAGGATTAAATACCAAAATGATTTGTGGTCAAAGGGATGCTCATATAAACTCTCTGTAGTTTAAAAATCTAACTTTTTGTCTCTTTATGGTATTAACTAGAGTGAAATGTTTAAACTTCTCTCGTACTTCGCAGTCATAAAAGGTAGATTGGTAATTTAGTTATCACTTGTTAAGTGAAAATGTATTGATTCAATTTTCTTCAAGGACTAAAGTTGCAATTTTAGAAGATGGTCATCTTTTTCCTCGACAACGCCTTTGCCGTCTGTCTTTTCCAACCATATTACAACCCTGGCCAAATTACAACTACCTGGATTTCAAAAAAGAAAATGGCCAATTTCGTCTTTGAACTTTTTTTGTTGGTACCGATTTAATCCCTAACTTTTATTTCTGATCAATTTGATATTTGAATTTATTTTGTAATTTTAATTAAGGACCTTCGTGTTAGCACCACTATCTAAAATCGATTTGACTCCAAATTAACTAACCAAACAAGAAAATTATGGGAACGTCACTCATGAAATTGTAATAAAACAAGTAAATCGTGTAAAAATTATTAGATAAAACATTTAAATTGTGTAAAAAATCACCAGATAAAACTTTTTTAAAGTTTCATCTTGTGAAATTTTATATGATTTACTTGATTTGTTATTATCCTATGAGTCACGTTCCCAAAATACCCTTATTTAATTGATCAATTAGGAGTCAGATTGATTTAAGGCAGTGGCACCGCCACGGAGGTTTTTAATTGGAATCCCAAAATAAGTTCATGTATCAAATTAGTTAGGAATAAAAGTTAGAGACTAAATTAGTACTAGTAAAAAAATTTAGGGACAAAATTGTCCATTTTTCCAAACAAAAACTCACATATAAAACAAATGCACGCTTCCACTACTATTTTTCAAGCATATATGGTCATAATCATCAGAAAATTGAAAGGGTTTTAGGTGTTCATATTGAAACTCCATAAAGCTTTCATGCCATTTTCAAATCAAGAAAAATTGTGTTTGTTGAAATTAAAGCTAACGATAGGAAGGAATTTTCCAATGCTATTCTAATGATGCTTAGCATTGATGGTATTGGGTTCCAGTAGCATCGAGTCCTCTATTTCTCTGAAATTTGATGGTAAATTAAGTAGGAAAAGAGAAGGAAGATCGTGGCCGTTTTGACCTGATTTTTTGCTCTCTAATTGTTTTTGGATAAATTATCTCAATGTACACGAAATCCGAATTCAAAGCATAATTTTGATGTAATTCTGCTACCTAGAGGTGGCAATTTGTCCCAAGTCTCAATGGGTTACCCATGCCCATGGGGACTTTGGGCGGGATGAGTACTGAAATTTGATATTGGGTTTAAAATGCGACAAATTTCAATTGTACCCATTAATTGATGAGAAATTTTGGAAAATACTTGGGTACCCATTGGGCTCAAATAGTAAGGGCTCCATTTGGATTAGCTATTTTTAGGGGGTGTTTTTGAAATATTTTATTGTAACAGTATATATGAAAAATTTTTACTATAAAATTTTTTTGAAATATTTGATATACTAATATGGATGGGATGTTTTTTGAGTTATTGTATATTACTGTAACATTGTATTTGAAAATTTTATTTTTTGAAAAAATAGCCAATCCAAACAGAGTCTTAGATTCAAAAATTATCTTTAACAATTTTTATAGTCATACCAGCGAATATAATCTAGTAGTCTTCCTAGTCATTATCCACAAGAATTTCCAACATTTCGGTCAGTTTAGACCTGTCATCCTTGGACAATGATGAGAATAAATGTTCAACACCCTAAGTACCTTGGCCATCTTGATATATGTTGGAATATGGCTGTATATCTATCTTTTTCTTTATTTGTTAATCCAATTTTTGGTGGGAATCCTGAGTATAAAGCACTTGCATGTTTATTTAATAAAACTAAAAGAAATTCAATAAATCAAAAATATTAAAATTATATAAAAAATAAAAAATGAATTAAAGGAAAAAAATATGTAGAAAATGGATTTAGGTATTGGGCGTAATCAATCTAAACCCATCCCAAAGTGATCACGCCTAAGTTAGTCCAAAAACACATATGGGTGAGGTTGGACCTAAACTTATATGACTCGGTTCCATCTCAAAACCAAACAAATCCCGCTCATCCCGCCCATTTTGCCACCTCTACTACTACCCAATGGCGTTAGCGCAAGAACAACCATCCCAGCACTTGGTAGAGCGGCATCCTGTGCCACCACCACAGTCAGCTGTCGAGGGAGACTGCTGGAGAGAACCTTTTGCGTTACCTTTTATTTTTGCCCTAAAATCTTTCTAAAAGTATAGTTTGACCACGAACTTTCTTTACAACTTCATTTCAACCTTGGTTTGAAGCTTGACTTCATTTTAACCATTGCTTATGATTCTTAATGATATAATCCCCATCGATGGGCAGTTAATAAGGTACATCACTTTGGGATGGAACATTTCTTTGTGAAAACATATTGACTGCACTATAATTTTTTTTATAAGTTAGTAGACAATAGATAATTAGCACTCCAATATCTTAGTTTGGATAATTAATTATTTGAAATAATTTTTATTTTATTTCCTAAACATATTTCCAAATCACCTTTGTTATCTCATATGTACATCATTTAAGTAACTAATAAATTACAAACTCTATTAAAAGAAAATCTCAAACTTTGTTTGATAGCACTAACCTTGTTTCAAACTTTTGTTAAACATCAATTTTATGATTAGTGGGCTAATTGTGCCACTTTCCCTCGCATTAGGATGTTTCAATAGCGTTAATTATGATGTGTCATCCTATTCTTGGCCCTTAAGAAAATGAATCAAAAAGTTGGTTGGCACTAATATAAGTTAACACAGTTGATGGGCGATCTGTAAAAAAGTGACTCATGGTCCCAAAGATATGTCTAATATATGGTGGTGATCAGAATCGAATTCACCCAAACTTTTTTTTTATATAAAAATAATAAAAAAAAGGTTGGTTGGGTGTTATGTTGTCTATAAAAGCTTTAAATTTGAGGTAATGACACACTCAATTCGTAGGTGGGCTGTAACCATCAATCATTCTGATATGTTCATCCAATGATTTAGGGGAAAATACCGGTTTTCATCCCCAAACTTTGGGCACAAGACACATTTCGTCCCTCATCTTTCGGGCTTGACACATTTGGTGTCTGAATTAACAATTTTTGATCAAATGTCATCCTCAGACGGCAATTTAGCCAACCTTTAACGGACCGTTAAGTAAATGTGGCTATTTGAAGCAAAATCAGGTGAAAAATGACGTTGTCTTCACTTTCCCTTTTTCTTTCACTTCAACAACTTCCTCTGCAAATTTCCAAGACTAAGCTCCTACTGCAAATTTCTCTGAGAGTAAACCCCCTCTTCCAATTATAAATATATAATTATAATTATATAATACATATAAATATTACTTATACTAATATTTTATATAATTATAATGTATATTAGATATTAAATCTAATCATTATATAAATTTATATTCATAATAATAAATATAAATATAATTATCTAATTTATTAATATTATATACACATATATATTATAAGGGATAATTTCAGAAACCTCCCCTAAATTAGCTTATGGAAAAATGGGAAAATGGATAATTTATGGAGAAAAGTCGTAAAGAGCTGGTGTTTTATTGGAGAATTAGTTTATTTTTATTTTATTCGATAAATAAATTTGTTTATGAAAAAATGGGTACTCTGTTCTTATAATAGAGGAAAGCCATAAAGAGCTGAAGTTTTATTCGAAAACGAGTTTATTTTTATTTTATTCGATAAATAAATTTATTTATGAAAAAATGGGTACTCTGTTCTTATAATGGAGGAAAACCCTAAAGAGCTAGTCTTTTATGGAAAAGTGATACTTTATAGAAAGTGACCGCGATTTGGTTTATGAAATTATCCAAAAAAAAATTATAATGAATTTGTTTATTTAATTAAATAATTATTATATATATATTTATATAATGCATTATATAATTATACTAATATTATTATAAAATATATAATTATAACTATATTATATATAAATATTAATTATACTAATATATTATATGATTATAAAGTATATTATATATTAATTATAATTTTTAGTATATATTAGAATATTTATAATAATAAATATAAATATAATTATATAATATATTATTACTATACACACATATATATTATAAATATATGCACATACAATATATATTTATAAATATATATATATAAAAATATATTATAGTTATTACCCTAAATATATTAGAGTTATTAGGGTATAGTTATTATAGTTATTATAGTTATTACCCTAAATATATTATAGTTATTAGGGTATATACCCTAATAATATATTTATATATATTTATAAATGTATATTATATGTGCATATATTTTAATATATATGTGTATATAGTAATAATATATTATATAATTATATTTATATTTATTATGATAAATATACTAAAAATTATAATTAATATATAATATACTTTATACTCATAAAATATATTAGTATAATTATATAATGCATTATGTAAATATATATAATAATTATTTAATTAAATAAACAAATTCATTCTAAATTGTTTTTTCGGATAATTTCATAAACCAAATCGCGGTCACTTTCTGTAAAGTATCGCTTTCCCATAAAAGACTAGCTCTTTAGGGCTTTCCTCTATTATAAGAACAGAGTACCCATTTTTTCATAAATAAATTTATTTATCGAATAAAATAAAAATAAACTCGTTTTCCAATAAAACTTTAGCTCTTTATGGTTTTCCTCTATTATAAGAACAGAGTACCCATTTTTTCATAAACAAATTTATTTATCAGATAAAATAAAAATAAACCAGTTCTCCAATAAAACACCAGTTCTTTATGACTTTTCTCCATAAATTATCCATTTTCCCATTTTTCCATAAGCTAATTTAGGGGAGGTTTATGAAATTATCCCTTATAATATATATGTGTATATAATATCAATAAATTATATAATTATAATTATATTTATTATTATGAATATAAGGTTATATAATGATTAAATTTAATATCTAATATACATTATAATTATATAAAATATTAGTATAAGTAATATTTATATGTATTATATAATTATAATTATATATTTATAATTGGAAGAGGGGGTTTACTCTCGGAGAAATTTGCAGTAGGAGCTTAGTCTTGGAAATTTGCAGAGGAAATGAACACAACGTCATTTTCCACTTGATTTTGCTTCGGTTAGCCACATTTACTTAACGGTCCGTTAAATGTTGGTTAAATTACCGTTTGAGGATGACATTTGATCAAAAATTGTTAATTCAGACACCAAATGTGTCATGCCCAAAAGATGAGGGACGAAATGTGTCTTGTGCCCAAAGTTTGGGTATGAAAACCGGTATTTTTCCAATGATTTAGGGGCATATAAGAGAAAAGGCTAATTACAATTTAGTCATTTATCATGTACGTGTAAACTTAGCTTTCGAGTTTTTCAAGAAACTACTATCCTTTCTCATTTCTTTGATTTTGTAATTTCCATGGGAACCAATCAAGTTCTTTCCCTTTTTTTTTTTTTTTTTTTATTTCAACCTTTCAGGTTTAGGATACTTGACAAATATATAATTTTGGTGATCTTCTTGTCAAACATTTTCCCATTAATCTAAACGGCAAAAGTGAGGACCAAAACTGATTTTTATGGTGATGTGAACATGTTCAAATGACGATCTGAATTAACTCACCCAAATTGTCACCGGAACCACTAACGCTGCATTCAGAAAGGGACCCCATTCCGGCCCATTAGGCAAAAGTTAACATGATGGGATGGGCTAATCTTCTCTCAAATTTTGCTTTCTCCATATGTATTAAAGGCGGAAGGCCCCTGCTTTGATTGGGGAATTTCAGCCATTAATGTAGCACCAAATGTATTCAAGTGATCTACAGGTCTAATGATTAAAGTTAAAATTCTAGAACATAAATGTTCTAGAATTTTAACTTTAATCCCCCGTTCTCTTCACACTTATTAAATTCGATTCTTTTTTATTAGAAAAAAATATAAAAAAGTAAAAAAAAAAATGATCAGCAGTGGAAGGTCCCGTTGAAGAAGAAGATTACTTCGACTGGGAACTAACTAAAAACGACCTTCACAAAATTTCCACTTATAGCAAAGGTCAAATAGAGTTATATGCAATGGTCATCAATCAAGGGAATCGTATGCTGGTTAAAACATTGGTAAGGACTAACTCTAACGTCATTTTAATCATCCATCTGTCCAATTTTAAATCTTCATAAAAAAATTAATCAATAAATAAGTTATATTAACAAATAATTATGACAGGTTGTCGATGCCTGTGCAATAACAAAAATAAACCTAGTTGCCAATTAAAGTAATTAAAACCCGATTCTAAGTACTGGAGTAGGGACTCTAGGTGTGCAATGGGTTACTTGATTCACCATGTTCCCGAAGAGTTTGCTTAATCCGATATACCCGAATGAGATGACTTATTCACAAATAATTATTGATTTGTAAACAGGGCAAGTAGGGTCGAATCCACAAAAACTGAGAGTAATTCGTTTCTTACTAAAGTTCAAGTTAACAATGGGGGGATTTTTTTATAGCAATGGCAATAAGTAAACGATTTAAATAAAAATAAATAGCCAACAAAAGATTAAATGACAAATTACTAAAACCAAATTAACAATAGCTAAGCTCTAGTCAAGAAATAACTTCAGCAATGGTTCAACTAATTGATCATCGATGCAGAGATAATTCCAATTATTAACTAATAAATACGTTATAACTGTCAAACAAGTGATGACAGTCAACTCCTCCTTACTGTGTCGATAACTGAGGTACGCCCATCAATCACTACTCTAATTGAGAAATAACCTTAGGTACACCCATAAGATTTAATTCTCCAATTGCCTTACGTATTAGATGAGTCTTATTCTTACCAAATAACACACTACCAGGGTTATTTTAGATTAGCCTACGTATTCTCCTGACACAAATCCAATCATGTCAATTGTCACTATTTTAAAGCAATTAAACAATTACAGATTTAACGTTCTAATTGACATCAAGTTGCTAAATTAATTCAACGTCCGGACCCAAGATATTCAATTAACAAAACAACCATAAACATTACAAACAGAGAATATGCAAATACCAGTAAATAAGAGGAATAAATAAAATTAATTTGATTTCACAATTTTTAGATGAACCAAAGCCTCCGTTGTTCCTTGACTAAAAAAAGAGATTTAGTTTATCCTCGTTGAGGAGAAAATCCGACGCGAAATTGCAAAAGTGATTGTCGAAAACATTGTTCTCTGTTGAGATGATTCAAATTCAATCGAATGTTCCTTGTTTGGATTGTCATTTTCTGCCAGAAAATTGCATCGTTTTTCGTGATCATATTTCCCTATTATCTTTTTCCCTCACATGCATCAAATCGTTACAATAATTTTTCCATGAAAAATGACGAAAAATACAATCCAAACGGGATTATCTCAAAAGAATGACCAATTATTCCCTTTTTGACCTTCGGCCCAAGTCCTACGGCCGAATCACCCCAGAAGGAAACAAATTTTATTCCTTTCTTAAGTCTGCTGCTTGTTTCCTCTTTGTGCGGCCGGCCCCCACGTTGCACTGGAATTGGAGTCCTAATCAAACTTTGACTCTCCTTTCCTATTGAGCCGCACCAATCAGACTAGGAGATCTCCTAATTGGCCCGTTTTCTATTTGTGCTAAACTACCTTTTCCAATTCAAATCTAACAATTAGCTAATGGAATATTTGCAGTCCCACGTTGTACTTCCAATTGGCAATTGGTGTCTCGCGCTTGTCCTGCATTTTTTTGACACGTTAAGGCCTGACTTGACGCGCCTATATCAAATAGTAATTGTAGTGGAGAATTTGCACATTTTTACCATATTTTGTTCCAACTCCCTGCAATCAATACAAATTTTCAAAAGTGAATAGAATCCATCAATTAATGCACACTTGGTAATATAATAGGAGGGAATTAATTACAAAATAAATGACACAATTGCGACTTATCAATTACTTCCTGATTTTTCTTAAACTGACAATTGTATCTAATTATTTGGACATTACATTTTTTTCTTAAAAAAAAATAATGAAGATGCATTATCTGTATTCTTAGTTAAATTAAGATTTATATAGTGAATACACGTCTTATCGAAACCATGATCCTTGCATTACGTTGACGGCGACTAACATTTTGGTTCACATCTTTACATTTCTACTATAAATCAGGTTTAGAAAGTATAAAAATAAAGAGTTTAGAACGTAAAATATATTTTCTGATTTTTTTGTTTTGGTAGAGAATGTGACCATTTTATCCTTCACAGTAAGATTAAAATAACAAAATGCAAAATGACGTAACACTATAAAGCTACTTATGCTTTGTATATAGTATTAGGTACACAAAGGTCAATTATTTTTTATCACATACTTTACTATAAAAGAAAATAAAGTAGTACGATAATGAAGAGATATAAAAAAAACTTGATTATGTGAATAATTTGGTTTAAAAATTGGTAGATTTAACTCACAACCTTTTAACATGTTTTTGAGTTGTAAAGTACAGCGTAAAAAACATTTGAACATGTTTTAGATCTTTTGTGAAACAATTTGAGGGAAGAAAGCAATTTGAAAAGCTAAGGACGTCCGAGAGTGGGCAATTGCAAACAACGTTTGGAGATTTGGAAGTTTTTCCTTTATAAGTTTGTATAGTTTTCAAGAGTTCAAGGAGAGGATGGCGTTGTTCACCTCAGCTCAAAGTTTGTATAGTTTTTCCTTTCGGATGAAACAGATTTTCGCAAAGGATTAGCTATTTTTGGGGGTGTTTTTGAAAAATTTTACTGTATCAGAGTTTTTAGAGTATATTTTGGGATATTTTTAGAAAATATTTTGGAATATTTAAAAGTAGTAGAGTTTTTACAATATATTTTGGAATATTTTTTAAACATTAAAAAAAATTTAAACTACTTTTTAGACTACTTGTAGAGTACTTTTAAAAATTTTTTATAATATTTGAAAAACTAATTTTTGAAAAACAGAAGGATCCAAAAAGAGCCATATATATTGAAGGTACCACATGTTGTATTTGGATATCTTGAAGTTTTTAACAGAAACCTTACGTCCATGGGGCAAATCGTATGTCTTGAGTTCATGGGGACAAACAATTACTCACCCGCCAAATTCAAGAAGATAAAGTGGAACTAACTTTTTCTTGTACCTATAATAAAATTTTAAAAAGCAGAACTCCCATCTTTCAAGCACGTTTTTCGTGTGACAAAATTGTTTTGTCTTTACTCTTCTATTTTTATGGACAATTCTTTAAACATATGGTGGTGTGCTTATAATATTGAACCGAGCACGTATAATTTTGAATGTTTTAGGGGTAGTTAGGATGGGTACTTTTATTCTTAGCCCGTGGGACAATGGATAAAAAAAGTCCGCCAGGAAACATTTTGTCTACAAAAATTTTACATTTTACGCAAAAGCATAATCAAGGGTGGCTGATAATACCAGTATCTTGTAATGGGCTCACCCTTCTTTTTTTGCTTACTTATCCTGCGTCTTAGTGCATGAAAAAAGGATAAAAAAAAAAAAAAGCTAATTACAATTTTTTAAAATTTTTAATAAGAGGCTTCATATTTAGTTTAATTAGAAAAGAATTGATTTTTGTGGAGACGTGAATCAGAAGGTCAATTTAACAAACAAATGATATGGTTCTACTCCATTGACTGGTGGACCAGCACGTCGCCAGATATACAGGATTTCTTTTGCTTTTCTTGATTCGATTGAAATGCACTGGGAATTGTCGATTCTGTTGGTTTTTCTTTTGAGCGCAACTTTTTGATGGTTTCAGACCCACCAAAAAGAATGTTTTCATTGGAGACGGAAGCATGGATCCATCCACACCAATTTTTTAAGGGCTGGCAGCATAAGCAAGATTCTCAGTAGTAAGCATGCAACAGAGACGACGTAATTTCTGTTTTAGTCCGCTTTAATGAAGACAGTCATAAGACCATTTGCTTAACAAAACATGTGAAATTTTAACTCTATGATGTGGTGAATCTTTGGTTAATTGATCCAAACCCATTAAGAATCAGTTGGCCCATGCCAAATTCTGATATCAAATTTGCTAACAACTTTTCAATTTGAGAATTGTCAGCACCATAAAAGAGCATGTGCTCGACATCTGCAGTGGTGTGGACGGTCGACTTTCAAAAAGACATAAAAAAGTTGTTAGGGTTTTATCACATTATTTTCAACAATCAATCTGCAGTGGTTGAAAAGCAGCTCAGATGTTTTAGTTACATTAAAAAAGTTTATTATGAATGTTAAATGATGTTTTCATGGGACAAAAAGTTGATGCTTTATCACTTGTATAAATGGTACCCCCCATCTGACCTCCTTTCATCAAATAACCAATGTACCAAAGAAATCCAATGGGGCATCTGAATTTTCTTGATACTACTCCTTCATTACCATTCTTGTTCTTATTCATAACTATTTTGGTCGCCAGCCAAATTCCATTTGGCTGCACTAGACAAGCCCATTCTTCAAATTACACTTGCATTGAAAGTGAACGACAAGCTCTTCTTCAATTCAGAGATAGCTTGGCAGATGAATCTAATCGTCTATCTTCGTGGATTGGAAAAAACTGCTGTTCTTGGGATGGAATTAGTTGCCACAAAACAACTGGCCATGTAGTGACACTTGATCTACGCAATTTGGAGCAACCTGAAATGGATGAAGCTTTCAATACTTCATATCATTGCGGATCTTGCCTAGTAGGTGACCAGTTAAGTCCATCTTTGGTCAATCTGACCAATCTACGATACTTGGACTTGAGCGTGAATAATTTTTCAGGACTTCAAATTCCCACATTTCTTGGATTGCTCAAAGACTTGAGATACCTCAATCTCTCGTCTGCAGGGTTTGTTGGTGAAGTACCCCATCATTTAGGAAATCTCTCGCATTTACAGTACTTAGATATTGGTTTAGCAAGTCCAAATAACATCCCAATAGATAATAACTTGACGAGTAATGATGTGGGATGGGTCGCTAAACTCTCTTCTCTTGAGTACCTGTCCCTAAGCGGAGTAGGCCTTTCAAATGCTCGAGATGGGTTCCTAGCAGTTAGCATGCTTCCTTCGCTAAAAACACTAGATTTGGAGAGTTGTGAACTTGTAGTTCCTCATCTTTTACATGTAAATTTCACATCTCTTTCTTCCCTTGAACTTGGTTCCAATCAATTTCTCAACCCCACCCTGCCTCCTTGGCTGCGTAACTTAACGAGCCTCCAAGGTCTTGGTCTTTTTTCTAATAATTTGGATGACAAGGTTCATGATACATTTAGGCAAATGACCTCTCTAGTTAACCTCGATCTGGGACGAAATCACTTTGATACTTCAACATTGAGATCCATTTGCAACATTAGCAGTCTTACTAGTTTAGATATGAGTGATAATGAGTTGCAAGGGTCAATACCAAGTGAAATAGGCCAGTTTCCACAACTTCCACATACTAACTGTACTAAAACTGTACAAAAATAGGCTAAATGATACCACCCCCTCCAGCCTTTGGCAACTCACCAAGTTACAAGGATTATACATAGGTGCAAATGCATTAACCGGTGAACTATCCGAACACCATTTTGCAAAACTCAAAGAGCTAAAGAGGTTGGACATTTCTGATAACTTATTCTCTCTACACGTGAGCTCCTCCTGGGTTCCTCCTTTTCAACTACAATATATTTGGATGGGATCTGTCAAAATAGGGCCCCGATTCCCAAATTGGCTACGCACGCAAAAGGAGATTGTAGAGTTAAATATGTACAATGCGAGCATTTCAGATGCCATACCCAGCTGGTTCGGAGTGCTTTCTAATGATACTGGTGGCATAATTCTCTCCGGTAACAAATTGGAGGGATCTCTCAACTCATTTATTTCAGGTATTTAAAATTTGGATCTTTTTCAAAGTTCATTTACAGGACATAGTACAGTGGATGACGTTGTTGTTCTTTTTTTTTTTTAAATTTTTATGCAACAGTGGCTGATGTTGATAAAAAGGTTGTACAAATGTGGTATCTCCTCCTCAATCACAACCATTTCACTGGTAGTATCCCGGAAGACTTGTGCAAGTTGAAAACTTTAATTTATTTAGATCTGTCCAACAACCATTTGTCTGGAAGAATTCCTTTATGCTTGGGAAACTTGCGATATTTGAGGATCCTACATTTGGGAAGTAACAGCCTATATGGTCAGATCCCAGGTTCACTGGGCAACTTGGGAGAACTTATTAGTCTGCAATTGAGTAAAAATAGGTTTGATGGGAAGCTCCCTCCTTCAATGCAGAATCTGAAAAGATTGCGGTTCCTGGATCTGGGAGAAAATAGAATAGCGGATACTATACCAGCGTGGATTGGGGAAAGGTCATCACACTTGGAGTTTCTGACACTTCAGTCGAATAATTTCCACGGAGGTATCTCTAATACACTCTGCCAACTCCCATATCTTCAAGTGCTCAACCTGGAACATAATGATTTATCTGGATCTATTCCTCACTGCTTTAAAAACTTCACCGCGATGGAATCAACTGAACCAGGAACATTTCCGTACTCAAACAATTCTTTTGTTGATCCCGTACTGCGAAACTTTAAGGCAGGAATAGAGCTTGAGTACTCAAAAACCATAGATTCTGTTAAATCCATTAGCCTCTCAGGAAATAATTTGGTCGGTGAAATCCCTGATGAGATAATGGGTCTCGTTGGGTTGCAAACTTTGAACCTTTCAAAAAACCATCTAAATGGAAGGATCCCCAAGAACATTGGCAATTTGAAGCAACTTGAAACACTTGATTTATCGATGAATGAACTCAGAGGTGAAATCCCTCCAAGCTTGTCGAGTATATACTCATTGAGCTCTCTGAATTTGTCATACAATAAGCTATCAGGGCCGATACCATCTGGAAATCAACTTCAGACCTTGAATGATCCATCCATCTATGAGGGAAACATTGGACTCTGTGGGAAGCCACTCCTGAACAGCTGCCCTGCAGGCGAATCGCCAACAGAAAATGGGCCTGTTCTCGACGATAAAGGTCACAGCGAGTCTGATTTCTCATGGTTTTATGCCGGTTTTGGACCTGGATTCAGTGTTGGTGTAGTGGGAGTTGTGGGAATCCTTCAATTCAAGCAGTCATGGCGCTATGCATTATTCAAATGTGTGGAAAATGCCTATGACAGAATTTGGGTTATGATCGGATTGAAGACTTCTCGTCTACGGAGGAATTTCCATTGAGTAAGTATACGTACAAAGGCACATAACATTCTGTTTTTTCTTATTCTGCAATAAGGCACCACAATTCAATTGGCTGATTATCCATAATTACTTGCACCTATGTTTTTAGGATTATTTATACTCTATGAACAAATGAATCCGAGCGCTTCAATAGAAAATCTATAGCTTGTTGAGAGGACGGCCACCTAGGACTGGGGGACGACGCACAATGGGTCAGCGGTAGAACTCGGCCACCCCCGTCAAAGTTGGCCTCTGCTCATGTCCAAAGAGTCCTCTGGTCCCCGTCTTTCACGGACGTTCCATCTTATTATTAATAGTAACAATTAAGTGGGACGTTACAAGAAGTCTCAAGTTATTAATTTTTTTTTAACACAAACAAACAAATAAACGAAAAATTATAGAAGTTATTAAACTTAAATGCTTACTAATTATGCTTAGAGAACATTTACTAACATTTGTATTTTGTTTGTGTTACAATGTTTTAGGCCTATAACCATTCAAGCTGCTATGGATCTGGTTTTAGAATGGAGACTTTCTTCTAGGTGCTTTGAGAAGGAAGATTACTAGTTTTATTCTGAGTATGGTAACTCCAGATGTAAATGTAATACAAGGATTAGTCATCTCCTCCTGTAATCTCCGAGTCCTACCTCAATAAGAACGTTTATATTTTCCAGGTGGTTTTAATTAATAAAAATGTTTATATGTATGCACAAAAAATATTGCAGTAATTTGTTTATGCAGATCAATTTAAGCACTGGACTCCATGTAATCTTAACAGGGTAATAATCATGATTTCACTTTGGTATCATTTGATTAGCGGTTGGAGTTCAAAGCTTAAAATACCATCTTCCATTCATCTAGCTACACATTTGATCTACTCTTCATTCATATGACAGCTTATTATTGTAGAATTTTTAATAAGAAATTTATGCATTAGCTCAAATTTATTAAAGGACTATTTATCCAAAATATCTCTCCATCCAAAATATCTCTTGGATTTAGACATGTATGTGTTGTGTCACAACCGAAAACCTCGATAACTCCCGCTTGTCAACTTCTAAAACTCCTCTATTTGGACGTTTTCTTTCTCGTCAAAATATCAAATGCCCCGTAATTGCAAAAATTTTATTGCCGGACAAACAATTTTTCGAGCAGAAAAAAATTCCGATTATATATATATATATATATATATATTTCATTTCTGTTATTCTAATTCAACATGGCACTAGAGTAATTAAAATCGCATTTTAAGGACTCTGCTTCGCATATCACAAGAGATTGATTCAATCAAGACAAAAGTGTAATCGTCATAAAAAAATGAAAATGAATACACCCTCCTATTATTATGGTGCTTGACTATAGAATTACTTTATCATCATTATATTTTATTAATTATATTTATTTTAGCATTTCAATAATTATGTGTCGTTAAAGCTAATAAAGGCAAGTATATATAATCGTTAGTCAATTGTAGCTAGTAGCTATCTTTCTCTAAAATTTCACACACCTACATCACATGCAACTCTTAAAAGGCAACAGCATTTCTGGCTAATGATGCTGATCTTGGAAATTTCCGAATCCAAACACCCAATAAAGTAAACAATGGGCCACATAGCAGCCCACATCTTGTGGACATAAAATGCAATTCTAAAATATATTTTCGGTAGCCAGCTGCATTAATGTAGAGAAAGAAATATGGTTAAAACACTAAAAGCAATAATTAAACTTTAATCACGTTCTCCTTCAATTTTAGTGATATCATGACTGTGACTCTAAACGACTACTAATATCAAAATCTCATTCAACTTGCATGTTAATATATATATATACATATATATATATTATCACTGGCCAGATCTTTTGTGTTTTTTTTGTCTCTTGCTTGATAATATGCTAAATTGATGATGATTGAGAAATCCAAAATATAATGAACAAGAACTGTACATAATTACCAAAAGCATTTTCCACATTCTCATGACTTAATGAAGTATCTAAAATATTTATCAAGAGTGCCGTGAGGGGAAATTGATAGAGCCAACCACAAATTCACTCATTGTTTTCATAGTTTAGTTTCCTTCTACCCATAATTCATTGACTCTTTTCTAATCCTCCTACCTCTCCTTACACCCTTTCTACTCCCAACTATGAGGTACAAGATGTAAACCTTGACTCAGGTACCTGGCCAAAGTCGTCGTTCTATAATATTAATTCTTTATCAAGAAATAAATATAACTTTTTTTAGGGAAAACAAATATAAATATAATAGGTACAAGAATTTTTGCTGTCGCATATGACTTTGGCTGAAATGTTTTGGATAGTAAATTATTTAAAATAATTACTGTAATACTTTTTATGATGGGATGCATGTGAAATAAAATAATAATTAAAAAAATAAAAAGTGTATTGAATGATATATTTATAATGCAAGTAAATAATTTTTGGATAAATGAATGCTATCCCAACACACCAATAATTTGTGCCTCACTCTGTCGTACCTATAATTTCTTGGTCGAATTCAAGACTCATTTTGATTTATATCACGCGTGAAGTTACAGTAACCACCAAAGAATGAACAATCAAAGTCTTGTTCTTACGTCGTCCACGCTTGAATCAAGAAGGTATTATTTGAAATAATGTTTGTATTTGCATTATAAATATATTTTTAATCATCTTTTCATCTGATTAATTATATTTTTACCTTAAATACATTTTATTATAAAAAGCGTTATAATAATTATTTTAAATAATATTTAAGTAACACTCTATTCAAACACTCTCAATATTCAATAAAAGAGCCATTGATTAAACGAGGCCAGGATCATCAACTATGTCAAGGGGCTGCGTATGCGCGTTAGGAGTTCAATTCTCGGGCGACTGCGGAGTGGTCGAACCAGTGAGTAATGGAGCAATTGTACTTTTAAGCATAGAAGTTCCAATAATATATTAATATATATGTCATTATTAACAACTGATGTTTAATTCCACATAGTTTTCGAGATACGATGCATATGTATTTTGCGGCATTTATGCCAATATCTGGATTAGATATCTAGGAAACTAAAGGAAACAAAAGAACAAAAATGAACACACATACGAAATAGGGTAATTTACACATCATCCCCTGTAAATTCATAGATTGATACATTACATTTCGAAATATTCATATAACCTCATCCCTTGGTTTCATGTAAACTGAACAATGTTCATTAAATACTAGTACTACCCTCTGAGTAGTAAATTGAACAACTGCCAAACTACTTTATGTAAAATTATAGGAGAATTATGTAGGTAAATACAAAAACAACAAGGGTAAAATGGATATTCATACAAATTATAAGGGATTAAGTGAATGTTACGATTCAATTACATGCACTTTTAGAGTGCGTTTGATTCAATCGTTGTAATTGTTGGTGCATGTTATACAAGCCACAGGGAATTATCTGTAATTTACCCTATTAAATATATTCAGTAAATCAACATTGAAATAAAAAATGGTAATGTGGCATACATGATAGTTTAGCTTAGTAGTAAAGTTTTTTATTTCTCTTTTTTTACAATGAAACGAAAGTGGAAATTTGGCATACAAGATAGTTTAGGTTAGTAGTAAAGTTTTTTTTTTTTTTTTATTGGTGCAAGTGAGGTCCAATACTCCATGGTTCATGTTTTGAAAGACATTTCGTTTTTAGTAAAAAATTATTGAACCACTAGGAACACCAAAAACAGTCAAATCACCTCCGGTTCTTCAAAATCCGTGTCTGGTTGATCGGATTCACCTGTGTGGTTGCAGAAATAAGCCAATGCAGACTAAGCCCGATCTACTGTGGCTCACAAATTCATCACTGGGCTGGACATATGAAGTTGCTGTTAATGTTGTATTCAATTAATTCAAGTTACTCCTTCCATATTACTACTATTTTTTTTTTTGGTCTCCCAATTCTTCTTCACTCGATATATAAAAATAGCCTTGCATCTTAAACCCATAGACCAGAAAATGGTAACCAATAAATTCATAAAGTATATGCCTTCGTCACAAGTTTTGCAATATGTATTTTATTCTCAATTTATTCTTGAACTAGTACTCCCTGCTCATTCTCAACTCTGAGAAGAAAATTATCCTGTCATAGATGTTGAGGGATCTCTTGTACCTATGAAAGAAACAGGATAACAAAAAATTCTTAAATACACTAACGTTTAGGCGAATGTCGTGCATGACTATCCTTTAGTTTATGTATGTGTGGGGATATTGATATATTTATTTGGTTATTAAATACACTGCTTTAGCCTCAAGTTCAACTTTTAAATTCTTTATTTTACTACCAAGTCTTTGGTGAGTAATTAAGTGGGAAGTACTAGGTTTCAAGTTTCAACATTAAAAGCATTGAACGACTTGTGGGTTTTCTATCCATGGATATGGATTTAGTAATTGAGTCGAACCTTATTAAATCTTATGTGTCACTCATATTTCATTCCTTGGTTGTTTGTATTATTATTTTTTTCGACAACGAAATCAATTATATAACATATTTTATCCTAATCTATAGGAGAGGGGGAATCTAAGGAAGCTTGTGTATAGGGACTAATAGATATGCAGATCTGATTAAATCAAGAGAATGTTATAGTACCACCTCTAAATTTTTTTTTTTACTACAAGTGGGGTTTAGACCCCCACTTACAGTACAAAGAGGGACTTAGAGGGTAACCGAGCTCAGCTCAGTGGTTCTTTGGTTGTTAACCACTCGGTTGTTTGTATTAAATGGTTATATTTCGTGATTTCTCAAGAATTGACGGTTCAATGCCCGGATCCCAACACAAATAATCCCTGTAATTTGTCAGATGAAGAAAGTGGGAGATAGAAAATAAAAGCAATGCATGATTGAGGGTACAGAAAAAATTCTTCCGGTGCAAAAAGTCATGTTCATATTGACAAGACCAAAAAAGACTAAAAAAGCTCTCTCTATCATGAGAGTCCCTTTCTCTCTCTAGTAGAGAACCTCTCCCCCCTAGTGGGTGTTTAAACAGCTTTAAAGTCTAAAATTCAAATTTCCCGTACTTTTTCAGTATCTAATTTCTTCACATTGAGAGCCATAAAATCAAACGATCTGTTAGCTGTGATTAGCAACGAATAACCTTCAGGATTTAATCACATTGAATCTGGATTTGATCTGCAGTAGTTGAGCTTCTTCCTCATCTGAGTTGTTCAGCTGGATCAGTTTGTTAACTCAGCTGATCTCATAACTCGCGTTGAATTAATTGTGTCCGATCTCATAGCCTAGTAGTTTCCTTGCTTACTCTAGTCGTTGTATCTTTCTGATTTCAGTAAAATTCCTTGTTTGAGTTTGTCTTTTTCAAATCCGAGTGGTCTGTCTCTGTTTTCCGTTTGTTTTGGTCTTCTGCTAACTGTTCTTTCTGGTTTCCTAGTTCTCATCTTGGAGCTGGAGAGCTGAAGCTCATTGTTTTGTGATTATCGAGGAGATTCTCTGAGTATTGCTTCAATGGCTGAGGAGCTGGAGGAAGTGCACAAGAAGTTTAATCTGTCTGATAAGGAGGCGGCAGGGATTCAAATTGAAGGGGATGATGCTTTCCAGGGAGTGGAGGAATGTCAGCTGAGCATTATTGGCAAAGTAATTGGAGATAAAGTGGCTAATGTTACAGGTATTAAGAGATTTTCCAGTAATGTGTGGATTTTTGCCAAAAATGTGAAGGTTGTAGAAATAGGTGTGAATTTGTTTCAGTTTATTTTCATGAATCAATATGATATGGATAGAGTTTTAAATGGGAGGCCATGGGTATATGATAATTTACCTCTGGTAGTGATTCCTTGGAAGGAGGGGGTTGAAATGGATGCCAAGGCTTTTAGTCAAGCATGGATTTGGGTGCAGGTTTGGAATCTCCCAATCCATTGGATAACTAAGGAAGTTGGGCGTAAGATTGGTGGAGTTTTTCTTTCTGTTAAGGAGGTCATCATTCCTAATAGTGGGGGAAAAGATGGTAAACATCTGAAAATCTTAGTGGAAATTGATATTGAGCAACCTTTGTTAAGGGGAACCACGGTTAGGATGAATGGGGTAATGAAATGGATTGAGTTTAGGTATGAGAAGTGTCCTGATTTCTGCTATTGTTGTGGGAAATTGGGGCATAATGAGAAAAATTGTAACATGAAAGGGAATTATCTGGAAAAGGAAACTCAATTTGGAGCTTGGATGAGAGCTAGTAATGCTAGAAGTCCAAAAAAACATAATCAAACATATGCTAAGTATAATGAGGGTGTTGAGGAGGTATCTAGGAATAATGGTAAGGGGAATGTGGTTAACAACTTATTCTTGGCATGGGGGGGAAGTGATACCAGTTGGCATGGGCAGAAGGGAGGGGGAGGGATAGCAACATGAGGAGTAGTTGCATCCTTTTAAAGGACACCTTGGGTGAACAGAAGAGTGGTGGCAGTGTGGGGTATGAGGAAGGGAAAGGTGTGGTGGAAAAGGTAGTGGAAAAAGAGTCCAATACTAACCTGAATAAGGAAGGAGAGAATTCTGGATTGAAGGGAGAGGGAGAGGGGGAGCTGAGTTCTGGTGAGGGGACCAGGGGGCAGTTGGGAAAGGTGGAGGATGATACAATGTGGATTGATGGGGGGCAGGAGGAGATAAGGGGGGGTAAGGGTAGGGGGAGAGAGGAGGGAAAGGGGAAAGGAGCTGGAAAGTATAGGGGAAGTAGGGGCTGGAGGAGGTTGGTGCAGGAAGTGGGGAGGAGAGTGCCTTTGGGGGATAAGAATTATAGAATGGATATAGAGATGGATTCTGGTAAGAGGAAACAGGGAGAAATGGTTGGGAAGGAGAATTGTGGGGAGCTAGGGATTGGAGTACAGAAAAAATTGAAGGGGATAGCAGGGGGAGTTGGTAGGGAGGACCTTCTGAAGGTGGTGGAGTCCAACCTTAATGGGGCTCCCAGCCCTCAATGAGAGCTGTGGTGTGGAACTGTCGAGGTGCTGGGAGCCCCTTGACAGTTTCCCAAATGGAGGAGGTTGTGAGACTCCACTCCCCTGAGATTATTTTTCTAGCAGAAACTAAAAATAAAAAAGCTGTTATGAATAAGATTAAGAGGAGGTTGAAATATGATAGTCTGTTTGTGGTTGACCCAATTGATATGGCTGGAGGTTTGTCTGTATTTTGGAGGAAGGAGATAGTAGTTAGAAGAGTTCTGTTCACTGAGTTCACTATAGAACTTAATGTGGCGGGGAACGAGGCAGATTGGTGGTTTATTGGGGTCTATGCTAGTAGTATAGATTTAGTGAGAGCACAGCAGTGGAAAATTATAGAAAAGAGATCTGCTATTTGGGGTTCTAATTGGATCCTGGCAGGAGATATGAATGATATATTGTCTAGTGAAGAGAAATGGGGTGGGAGACTGAGAAGTGAGAGTAGCTTTAGAGTGTTTAGGAATTTTATTAATGACAACCAGTTGATTGATATTGGCTTTGAGGGAATCCCCTGGACCTGGTGTAACAATTGGGATGAGGATGGGGAGGTTAAGGAAAGGTTAGATAGAGTTCTGTGTAGTTGGGATTGGAGAAGGGAACATGACAAAGTTAAGTGTGTGCACCTGCATAATGAGGCTTCGGATCATTGTATATTGCTACTAGATACTGAGCCAAAATCTAGGAAATGGAAAAAGAGATTTTACTTTGATAAGAATTGGGTGCAACACAAGGAAGTTAAGGGTATTATTACTACAGCTTGGGGGAAACAGCAGGTGGGGTCAAGAGGTTTTAGGCTTCAACAGAAAATTAAAGAGTGTAGGATGGCATTGTTAAATTGGAGGAGGCAATACAATGTTAATGCTAAATCACAGGTTTGTAGGATTAAGAAGGAGATAGCAGAGGTTAGTATGGGACAACAAGTTGATAAAAAGGGAAGATTGAGTACCCTGAAAAAACAACTTACTGAGGCTTATAGGAAGGAAGAGGCTTACTGGGGGCAAAAAGCCAGAGTACAATGGCTAAAGGAGGGGGATAGGAATACTAGGTATTTTCATTCTGTGGTAAAGGGTAGAAGAAAGAGGAACAGGATATCTACTCTTCAGAAGGATGATGGTACTTGGTGTGTTTCTGGGGAGGAGGTTGAAGGGGAAATTAGTGAATATTTTGAGAAACTCTTCACTTCCAGTAATCCAAGGCAGTTTGATGCAATATTCAGGGGTATTCCTCAGGTAATTATAGATCAGATGAACAGGAAGCTCACCAAACCAGTCTCTGAGATGGAAGTCAGGAAAGCAGTTTTTTCTTTACACCCCAATAAGGCCCCTGGACCTGATGGTATGACTCCCTTTTTCTTTCAGCATTTTTGGGATGTATTGAAAAATGATCTTATTGCTGCCATCTCTAGTTTCTTCCATTCTGGTCAATTACTGCAAGCTATTAATGAAACTATTATCACGTTAATACCCACAGTTGAATTTCCTATATCTGTGTCTCAATATAGGCCTATTAGTCTGTGTAATGTCGTGTACAGAATTATCTCTAAGATTCTTGTTAACAGGCTTAAACCCTTTCTGCACCATTGCATTAGTAGTAATCAGTCTGCTTTTATTCCTGGCAGACAAATCATAGATAACATTGTGGTTGCTCATGAAAGTATTCATTGTTTAAATCACAGAAGAACAGGATCTAATGAGTTTATGGCTCTTAAATTAGATATGACTAAAGCCTATGACAGAGTTGAGTGGCCTTTTGTTGTTAAGATGATGGAAAAAATGAGATTTTGTCAGACTTGGATAAGCTGGATTTTCAAATGTATGTCGTCTGTTGGGTTTTCTTTTAATGTGAATGGTGAAAGGAAAGGCTGGGTTAGGCCTTCAAGAGGGATAAGGCAAGGGGATCCACTATCCCCATACCTGTTCTTATTAGTATCTGAGGGTCTGTCTAGTCTGTTGAAACATGTTTTGGATGATCATTGTCTGACTGGACTAAAGTTGCCAAAGACAGTCCTGCTATTTCTCATTTGTTTTTTGCAGATGACACCCTCATTTTCTGTAGGGCCAGTATAGGAGAGGCTAAACAGGTGATGAAAATCTTGGAGATGTATGAAGCAGCTTCAGGACAGAAGATTAATTTAGATAAATCTTCTGTGTTTTTCAGTAAAAACACTAGGATGAGTAATAAGGCAGAAATCCTTAGGATACTAGGAGGGATGAAACAGGTGGATCAGAGCAAGTATCTTGGGTTACCTATGGTGATTGGGAGATCTAAAAATCAGGTTTTCAGCTATATCAAGGAAAGAGTGTTGGGGAAGCTTAAGGGGTGGAAAGAAAAACTGTTGAGTCAGGCTGGGAAGGAAGTGTTATTGAAATCTGTGATATTAGCAATGCCTGCCTATGCTATGTATTGCTGTAGGTTGCCTAAGAGCTTGTGTCAGGATATAAGTAGACAAATGGCCTGCTTTTGGTGGGGGGAGAGTGAAGGGAAGAGGAAGACTCATTGGGTAGGATGGGAGAAGCTAACTGCTGTCAAAGGGAGGGGTGGCTTGGGCTTTAGGGATTTGCAGGATTTTAATAGTGCTATGTTGGCTAAGATGTTATGGAGGATTCTGACACAACCTAATTTGTTGATGAGTAAGGTATTAAAGGGAAAATACTTCAAAGGGGAATCTGTTTGGAAAACACAGATAAGGGCAGGTGATTCTTGGATCTGGAAGAGCATAATGAGTGCAAGGGGGGTGTTGGAAAGAGGAGCCAGGAAAAGAATAAGGGATGACAAAACAGTGGATATTTGGAAGGACAGGTGGATACCAGGTGGAGGAACGGGCATGGTGTATACTCAAAGGCCTGCAGGGTGTCATGTCCAGAAGGTACATGAGCTGATCCAGAATGGGAAGTGGAATAGAGCTGTAATGGAGTCTTTGCTAAGTGAGGAGGACTGCAGGAGGATAGAAGGAACTCCAATTAGTCTATGTGCTGGAAAGGACAAGTTGGTGTGGCCACTTACCAAATCTGGTCAGTATTCTGTCAGAACTGGATATATGCTGGCTAGAGATATGAGGGGGGAATTGAGAAGGAAGGATCAACATGAGGCTAGCAATAGCAGGAATGAACACAACTCTAAAGCCTGGAGGATGCTATGGGGGTTAGACATCAAACATAAACTGAAGCATTTTATCTGGAAATGTTTGCATGGTGTCTTGCCAGTCAACGAGGTGATCAGAAGGAGAATTGGTCAGGGTGTGGATAAATGCAGGTGTTGTGGGGAGTTGACAGAAACTTTGGAACACATGTTTTTCTTTTGTAGGCATGCTGAGGATATATGGAAGGCAGCTCCAATTGATTGGGATGGGTTAAGAGAGTATAGGCACAGCTTTTGGCTTTGGTGGAATAGTTTGATGGAAGCAAATGACAGAGTGGAAGGAAGAAACCACATTGCTTTGACAATGAATATACTTTGGCAGATATGGAAATCAAGAAATCAGGTGCAGTTTGAGGAAAGGAGTAACTGCCCTGGGAGAATAACGAGTAAAGCTGTGCAGGAGTGGGCTGAGTATTCAGATGTTAGGAAGGGGATGGCTAATGTTGAGGAAAGGAAGAAGGAACAGGTAGCTGGGGTAAGTAGTTGGCTCCCACCCCCTCAGGGCTGTATTAAACTAAACACTGATGCAGCCTTGGTGTTAAAAGATAGAAGAATTGGCTGGGGAGTAGTGGCCAGGAAGGAAGATGGAGAGGTTATAGGAGCTTGGGCAGGTGGTGAAAGCAGGAACGGAATCCCAGCAGTGGAGGAGGCTTTTGCTATCAAAAAAGCTGTGATTAAGGCTAGACTGTGTGGCTGGAACAAGGTTGAGATACAATCTGATTGGAAACTGATGGTGGACAAGCTTAGGGAGAGAAATGTGGATGATCCAGTCACGGGGACCATATTAAGTGATGTCTTGATTTTAAGTCATGGTTTTGATGTTTGCCATTTCTCTTTTGTCAAAAGAGTAGGCAATCGTGTGTCTCATAAGTTGGCGAAATTTGCCACACGCTTGCAGGATGAAATTAGTTGAAAGGATTCCTTTCCAATTTGGCTTACTAGTTTAGCCAAGAATGATGTAAGAGCAGTTGCTCCAACTCTGTAATTTCTGTTTTGGTTATAAAATTTGCTATCGTTTGGGAAAAAAAAAAAATATTGACAAGAGCAATGTGAGCAATGTGCAGTCTACAAAGAAAGTTGCAGACAGAAACTAGAGAAAAAGTAACGCCCAAAGCTTCCAAGGAATCCTGGAATTTACAGGGCCTTCGCCAGAGTCTTTCTATAATGCTGTACTAGTTTTCTCAGCTACCCTACCCTACATGCATTTGTCTTTTCTGAGTCTTTCTATAATGCTGTAATGAGCTATCGTTTGGCAAACACATTTTTGGTCAAATTTATCTTCAACAAATTTTCTAATAATTTTAAAAAAAATTTTAAAAATTTTAAATTATATATTTAAAAATATCTAAAAATTTACATATTTTTAAAAAAATTTTTATAATAATTTACAATAAAATTTTAGATAAATATTCAAAAAATTCATTTATCAAACAGAGCCTAGATTTAGATTTCCTCAGCTAGGCAAGTCTTTCTATAATGCTATAGCAAATTTCTCTGCTACCATACATGCATATGTAATTTTCTTAGCTACTATACATGCATTTGTCTTTTTCAAGTCTTCGCTAGACTCCATAGGTCTTCACTAGAGCATGCGCGCATTTGTCTTTTATAAAGTCTTCGCTAGACTCCTCGGGTCTTCGCTAGACCATGCATGCATTTGTCTTTTATTAAGTCTTCACTTCATTCCTTGGGTCTTCGCTAGACTCTATAATACAGTCGTAGTGTTCAATGTTTTAAAGCTCAGACAGCTAGTTGAATCGATGAGGTGTTAGGTTAAGATTCTCGATTTAATTTTGGTTCAATAATTTTTTAAAAAATAATTTATATAAATATATATGTACAAAATAAGACATGTAATGGATTCATTTAAAACTTTATATGATAAAAAGTTTAATTTTTTTGAATAACTTGGATATTCAAAAATAATTTTTTTAAATTATAAGTTGAAACAAATAAATTTTATCTCAATTTCAATTATATTTACCACAAAATAATCTTAAATTCAATCCAAAATATACCACAATATTTTGAAATTATACAAAATCCACGTTTATGGGAATTTAGATATTGTGAGTTTAAATTTTAATTTACGTATTTGGGATTTAGAAATTACAATTAAAATAAAAAGAAGTTTGGAGTTTAAAGGAAGTCAGAAGAATCTAAAATTAAAATGCAAACTTGATAAGAAACAAAAAATGAGATAAAAGTGAGTGGTTATGGTATTTAATAATTAGCCTTTAGGGTTTAAGAAAAATAATTCTTTTTTTAACTTTTTTTAAATTAATGGACAAAAATAAAATTAAAAGATGGAAGACGTTAAGATGATGGGCTGGGCTAAAATTTCCCTCAAATTTTGCTTCCTCCATGTGTATAAAAGGCGGAAGACCTCTGCTTTGGCTTGGGGAATTTCAGCCATTAATGTAGCACCAAATGTATTCAAGTGATCTACAGGTCTAATGATTAAAGTTAAAATTCTAAAACATAAAAGTTCTGGATTTTAATTTTCCATTCTCTCCTCACTTCTTAAATTCGATTCTTTTTTTTTTATTAGAAAAAATACAAAAAATTATCAGCAGTGGAAGGTCCCGTTGAAGAAGAAGATTACTTCGACTGGGAACTAACTAATTTGAGGGAAGGTCCCGTTGAACATGTTTTTTGGAGATTTGGAAGTTTTTCCTTTATAAGTTTGTATAGTTTTCAAGAGTTCGAGGAGAGGATGGCGTTGTTCACCTCAGCTCAAAGTTTGTATAGTTTTTCCTTTGGGATGAAACAGATTTTCGCAAAAACATTTTATATATTGAAGGAACCACATGTTGTATTTGGATATCTTGAAGTTTTTAACAGAAACCTTACGTCCATGGGGCAAATCGTATGTCTTGAGTTCAAGGGGACAAACAATTACTCACCAATACTTTTTCTTCTTAAAGTGGAACTAACTTTTTTAAAATTTTTAATAAGAGGCTTCAAACCTTACACCGGAGGATCGAGGGAAAGGAAAGAATTTAAGAATCAAATCAAGGATCATAGTTACGTAAATAATGCCCCGTTTCACCTAATTTACGTCTTTGACAAAGCTAATAACAATTTTGTCATTTATTATATAAGTTTTTGAGTTTTCTCAAAACACTACAACCATCCCTCATTTCTTTGATTTTGTAATTCCCATTAGAACTAATCAAGCTCTTCACCTTTTTTTTTTTTTTTTTGTCAATTTTGGCATTTCAATTTTAGAATATTTGCCAGATATTTGATTAGTTTGGTGATTTTCTTGTCAAGCACTTCATATTATTCTAAACTGTAAAAGTGAGGATCAAAACTTTTTTTTTTTTCAATGGTGATGATCAAAACTGTTTTTTTTTTTAAAATTATTAATTACTAATTAGCTAACTTAACTAACTATAATTACTGTTGGTTTTTCATTGGAGAAGGAACATGGATCCATCCACACCAATTTTTTAAGGGCTGGCAGCATAAGCAAGATTCTCAATATAAGCATGCAACAGAGAGGACGTAATTTCTGTGTTACTCCACTTTAATGAAGATAGTCTTAAGACCATTTGCTTAACAAAACATGTGAATTTTTAAGTAATAAACTCTATGTTGTGGTGAATCTTTGGTTAATTGATCCAACCCAATAAGAATCAGTTGGCCCATGCCAAATTCTGATATCAAATTTGCTAACAACTTTTCAATTTGAGAATTGTCAGCATCATAAAAGACATAAAAAAGTTGTTGGAGTTTTATCACATTATTATCAACAATCAATTGCATGCAACTGATTCATATAACCATCAAAAAGTTGTTGTGGTTTTGTCATCTTCCTACAAACATTACCGACCGCAGTTGATGCTTTATCACTTGTATAAATGGTACCACCCATCAAATAACCAATGTACCAAAGAAATCCAATGGGGCATCTGAATTTTCTTGATACTACTCCTTCATTACCATTCTTGCCCTTATTCATAACTATTTTGGTCGCCAGCCAAATTCCATTAGGCTGCACTAGAGAAGCCCATTCTTCAAATTTCACCTGCATTGAAAGTGAACGACAATCTCTTCTTCGATTCAAAGATAGCTTGACAGATGAATCCAATCGTCTATCATCATGGACCGGAGGAGACTGCTGTTCATGGAAAGGAATTGGTTGCCACAGAACAACTGGCCGTGTGGTGACACTTGATCTACGCAATTTGGAGCAACCTGAATTATATGAAGTTTACAATACTTCATATCATTGCAGATCTTGCCTAGCAGGTGACCAGTTAAGTCCATCTTTGGTCAATCTGACCAATCTACGATACTTGGACTTGAGTTTAAATAATTTTTCAGGAATTCAAATTCCCACATTTCTTGGATTGCTGAAAGACCTGAGATACCTCAATCTCTCAGATGCAGGATTTGTTGGTGAAGTTCCCCATCATTTAGGAAATCTCTCGCATTTAAGGTACTTAGATATTGGTTTTTCAAGTTCAAATAACATCCCAATAGATAATAACTTGAGGAGTAATGATGTGGGATGGGTCGCTAGGCTCTCTTCTCTTGAGTACCTGTTCCTGAGAGGAGTAAACCTTTCAAATGCTGGAGATGGGTTCCTAGCAGTTAACATGCTTCCTTTGCTGAAAACACTAGATTTGGAGAATTGTAGACTTGTAGTTCCTCATCTTTTACACGTCAATTTCACATCTCTTTCTTCCCTTAAACTTGGTTTCAATCAATTTCTCAACCCCACCCTGCCTCCTTGGTTGCGTAACTTAACCGGCCTCCAAGATCTTGACCTCGGTGCTAATAATTTAGATGACAAGGTTCATGATACATTTAGGCAAATGACCTCTCTAGTTAACCTCGAGCTGGAAGGAAACCACTTTGATACTTCAACATTGAGATCCATTTGCAACATTAGCAGTCTTACTGGTTTATCTATGAGTGATAATCAGTTGCAGGGTTCAATACCAAGTGAAATAGGCCAGTTTCCACAACTAACTCAACTACATCTGTCCAATAATAGGTTAAATGATACCATACCCTCCAGCCTTTGGCAACTCACCAAGTTACAAGAGTTATACATTGCTGCAAATGCATTAACCGGTGAACTATCCGAACACCATTTTGCAAAACTCAAAGAGCTAAAGAGGTTGGACATTTCTGATAACTTATTCTCTCTACACGTGAGCTCCTCCTGGGTTCCTCCTTTTCAACTACAATATATTTGGATGGGATCTGTCAAAATAGGGCCCCGGTTCCCAAATTGGCTACGCACGCAAAAGGAGATTGAAGAGATAGATATGCACAATGCGAGCATTTCAGATGCCATACCTGGCTGGTTCGGAGTGCTTTCTAATGATACTAGTGGCATAATTCTCTCCCGTAACAAATTGGAGGGATCTCTCAACTCATTTATTTCAGGTATTTAAAATTTGGATCTTTTTCAAAGTTCATTTACAGGACATAGTACAGTGGATGACGTTGCTGTTTTTTTTTTTTTTTTTAAATTTTTATGCGACAGTGGCTGATGTTGATGAAAAGGTTGTACAAATGTTGTATCTCCTCCTCAATCACAACCATTTCACTGGTAGTATCCCGGAAGACTTGTGCAAGTTGAAAACTTTAATTTATTTAGATCTGTCCAACAACCATTTGTCTGGAAGAATTCCTTTATGCTTGGGAAACTTGCGATATTTGAGGATCCTACATTTGGGAAGTAACAGCCTATATGGTCAGATCCCAGGTTCACTGGGCAACTTGGGAGAACTTATTAGTCTGCAATTGAGTAAAAATAGGTTTGATGGGAAGCTCCCTCCTTCAATGCAGAATCTGAAAAGATTGCGGTTCCTGGATCTGGGAGAAAATAGAATAGCGGATACTATACCAGCGTGGATTGGGGAAAGGTCATCACACTTGGAGTTTCTGACACTTCAGTCGAATAATTTCCACGGAGGTATCTCTAATACACTCTGCCAACTCCCATATCTTCAAGTGCTCAACCTGGAACATAATGATTTATCTGGATCTATTCCTCACTGCTTTAAAAACTTCACCGCGATGGAATCAACTGAACCAGGAACATTTCCGTACTCAAACAATTCTTTTGTTGATCCCGTACTGCGAAACTTTAAGGCAGGAATAGAGCTTGAGTACTCAAAAACCATAGATTCTGTTAAATCCATTAGCCTCTCAGGAAATAATTTGGTCGGTGAAATCCCTGATGAGATAATGGGTCTCGTTGGGTTGCAAACTTTGAACCTTTCAAAAAACCATCTAAATGGAAGGATCCCCAAGAACATTGGCAATTTGAAGCAACTTGAAACACTTGATTTATCGATGAATGAACTCAGAGGTGAAATCCCTCCAAGCTTGTCGAGTATATACTCATTGAGCTCTCTGAATTTGTCATACAATAAGCTATCAGGGCCGATACCATCTGGAAATCAACTTCAGACCTTGAATGATCCATCCATCTATGAGGGAAACATTGGACTCTGTGGGAAGCCACTCCTGAACAGCTGCCCTGCAGGCGAATCGCCAACAGAAAATGGGCCTGTTCTCGACGATAAAGGTCACAGCGAGTCTGATTTCTCATGGTTTTATGCCGGTTTTGGACCTGGATTCAGTGTTGGTGTAGTGGGAGTTGTGGGAATCCTTCAATTCAAGCAGTCATGGCGCTATGCATTATTCAAATGTGTGGAAAATGCCTATGACAGAATTTGGGTTATGATCGCATTGAAGACTGCTCGGCTACGGAGGAATTTCCATTGAGTAAGTATATGTACAAAAAGCACTTAATATTCTGTTTTTTCTTATTCTGCAATAAGGCACCACAATTCAATTGGATGATTACCCATAATTACTTGCACCTATGTTTTTAGGATTATTTATACTCTATGACCAAATGAATCCGAGCGCTAACATTTGTATTTTGTTGTGTTACAATGTTTTAGGCCTATAACCATTCAAGCTGCTATGGATCTGGTTTTAGAATGGAAGATTACTAGTTTTATTGTGTCTTTATGTAGCTACATTCTGAGTATGGTAACTCCAGATGTAAATGTAATACAAGGATTAGTCATCCCCCCTGTAATCTCCGAGTTCTACATCAATAAAAACGTTTATATTTTCTGTGTGGTTTTAATTAGAAAAAATTGTTTATATGTACGCACAAAAAATATTGCATTAATTTGTTTATGCAGATTAATTTAAGCACTGACTCCACGTAATCCTAACCTAGGTAATTAATCATGATTTCACTTTGGTATTACAAGAATTAATTTTTGTAAAAATTACCTAGGTGAGAGGAGAAAGAAGAAAGTAAAAGAATGCCATGGATTATCACTTGCAAGTAGCAATTACTGTAAAAGATTACCTAATTGAAGCATTGCTTCCTTGTATGCTGCCTAGGAGTTTCTCAAAAAGATGTTGAGATCCCTGTACAAATACTGTCAAGTTCTGGAAAGCTAAGAGATTTTCCTTGTCTCTTACCCACAGAAATTCCGCAATTGTTTTTTTCTTTTGTGTTGAATGGTTAAACTGTTATTGTAAAACATGGTTCAATTTTGGAGTTACAATATCTAAAATTTAAAGAACCTTCTATTTATAGTTTTGTAGGTATTGCTTTAAAATTTTTTTGGTATACTATTCAACAATGATTACAGCTCAATGAAAAAGTTTAAATTTTAATTTACCAAAAAGTTGTTCAAGTTAGAAATAAACATTGTGAATTATTGCACCACAAAAAAAACAAAGGGATTGTGAATTATTTAATTATTTAATAAATGTATACTTATTTTGAATATTTAATTATTATATACTACTAATAAATGTACTCACTAGAGTCTAATGAAAACTCATTTAATGTCTCGTGCATCTTTGCTTGCTCAAAAGCTAATGTTCTATATAATCAGTTAAATATTATTTTCACACAAGCAAATATAATTTGTGTCCTATAATTAATTCTTAATAAAATTTTGTAGACTAAATTTCTACCTTAAATTTTCAGAACTAAGTCGAAATTTGTTCATGCAATCAACAGCTTTATGCTATTTCTGTAAAAAGACTTTGTTGATTTTTTCATGGAAATTGCATAAAGATTGATCGAAATACTAATGCTGCAGTTTCTTTCAGCTTTCATTCATTCGTTTCCTCAGGAACATTTTAACCACAAGTCATAAATGGGATTGCCTTTGCCGTCAACTTTGTTAGGCACCCAACAGCTCAACTTAATAAAGTAGCATATAGTTAAAAAACTAATTTCTTGCTGATAGCTGCGTCAAAATCTTCTTTCTGCTTTGATTCATTGCAGTTTTTGCTTTCTCAATATCCTCCCCCACCACCCCCACCCCCAACAAAAACCAAAAAAAAGAAAGTGTAAACAGAAAAGAGATCTATACCTAAACATCCCTTTGTTCCTTGTTACACATGGAATTCTCATCAATTTGGTACTTCTCCTTCTGGTCTCTGGTCAGCCTGGTTTTCTCAACAACCGGAATATATGCTTTACGCAGAGCAATCATCCCGGTATCTGATTTGGTTGAGTATTGGATTGGTGGATTGTTGGAGTGTTGGATTGTTTTATCAGTTAGTTGTTCAGCTACTTATGCATTCCTTTGTCGACCTCTATTGGAGCATGATCATACACTTAAAACTTCTCAAAGTAACAAAATTTTCCTGAACTTTAATGGAGGTTTCACGACAGTTCATACTCCTTTAACTTCTTTGGCATTTTTGGCATACTTTACAAATTCAGGACACAGATGGAACACAGCAATGGCAGCTGCGGTGCTAGTCTCTGCTGTATTATGGCTGCTAGTGGGCTCAAAACCAATTACTCAGGGACTCAAATATTCTCAGGCCATGGGAAACTTCTTAACCGGTTTTGCTGGTCCTTTAAGGATGTATCCTCGTCATACAATTTTCTGGTTTTTCATTCAAGCTCTAGTGCTATCAACTTTATCTGTTCTTAAATCGCCAAGGTTGTGGGATTCACTTTTGAGCATGATATTGGTTCATGCATCCATTCCAAGTTCCCTATTACGGTTAGCTTCTACGTTGAAGAAATTAGAGGGATCATCATCTATGGCAGCACACGTTTATAAACATCGAAAAATCTTCGAAATTATACTGGGATGTTTGGGAACTGTTTTTGTCCAATACTACTTCAAAGCCAAATCTATCCCTCTCATGTTATCTTTCTTGTCTTTGGCTATTGCCTGGCTGGGGAATCTCGCGAACGTCCAGCGCTGCACTGATTTTGGGATTTTTCATTTCCTTGTTACTGCAAGCTTGGAATGTGCTGTGAGTCTATTTGGTCTCCATTTTCATACTTTCCTCGTCGTTGCGGCTGGAATTTTCTTGATGGTCTTGAGGTTGAAGATCGTGGAGGTCGAATTCGTATCATTGAGGTATGATGGCATGCAAGAAAGCGTCCTGAAGGATTTGAAACGTTTGGAGGAATTGTATGACTCCACCATCCAAACGCAGCAGTTGGAGCAACCCAACAATGTTGTCTAAACTTGAAGATGCCATGGGATAAGATGCTTAATAGATGGGTTATATTCTCATGAATTACAGTTGATTTAGCAAAGGAAACGTTTGTTCTTAATTACATGTTCTAGGATTAAATACCAAAATGATTTGTGGTCAAAGGGATGCTCATATAAACTCTCTGTAGTTTAAAATCCGTTTGAATTAGCTATTTTTTGGGATATTTTTTAAAAATTTTACTGTAGCAGAATTTTTATAGTATATTTTAGAAAATATTTTGGGATATTTAAGAGTAGAAGAGTTTTTAGAATATATTTTGAGATATTTTTTAAATATTAAAAAATTTAATATTTGAAAAACTCTTGAATCCAAACAGAGCATTAACTAGAGTGAAATGTTTAAATTTCTCTCGTACTTCGCAGTCATAAAAGTTAGATTGGTAATTTAGTTATCACTTATTAAGTGAAAATGTATTGATGCAATTTTCTTTAAGGACTAAAGTTGCAATTTTAGAAGATGGTCATCTTTTTCCTCGAGAATGCCTTTGCCGTTTGTCTTTTCCAACCATATTACAACCCTGGCCAAATTAGAACTACCTGGATTTCAAAAAGGAAAATGGCCAATTTCATTTTTGAACTTTTTGTTGGTACCGCTTTAATTCCTAACTTTTATTTCTGATCAATTTGATATTTGAATTATTTTGTAATTTTAATTAAGGATCTTCGTGGTAGCACCACTATCTAGAATCGATCTTATTCCTAATTAATTAACTAAACAAGAACATTATGGGAGCGTCACTCATGAAATTGTAATAAAACAAGTAAATTGTGTAAAAATTATCAGATAAAACTTTTAAATTGTGTAAAATATCACTAGATAAAACTTTTTTAGAGATTAATCTTGTGAAATTTTATACGATTTACTTGATTTGTTATAATCCCATAAGTCAGGTTATTTAATTGATCAATTAGGAGTCAAATTGATTTAAGGCAGTGGTACCGCCACGGAGGTTTTTAATTGAAATCGCAAAATAAGTTCATGTATCAAATTAGTTAGGAATAAAAGTTAGAGACTAAATTAGTACTAGTGAAAAAATTTAGGGACGAAATTGTCCATTTGTCCGAACAAAAACTCACATATAAAACAAATGCACGCTTCCACTACTATTTTTCAAGCATATATATGGTCATAGTCATCAGAAAATCGAAAGGGTTTTAGGTATTCATATTGAAACTCCATAAAGCTTTCATGCCATTTGCAAATCAAGAAAAATGGTGTTTGTTGAAATTAAAGCTAACGATAGGAAGGAATTTTCCAGTGCTATTCTAATGATGGTATTGGGTTCCAGTAGCATCGAGTCCTCTATTTCTCTGAAATTTGATGGTAAATTAAGTAGGAAAAGAGAAGGAAGATCGTGGCTGTTTTGGCCTGATTTTTCACTCTCCAATTATTTTTGGATAAATTATCTCAATGTACACGAAATCCGAATTCCGAGTATAATTTTGATGCAATTCTGCTACCCAATGGCGTTAGCGCAAGAACAACCATCCCAGCACATGGTAGAGCGGCATCCTGCACCACCACCACAGTCAGCTGTCGAGGAAGACTGCAGCTGGAGAGAACCTTTTGCGTTACCTTTTATTTTTGCCCTAAAAGCTTTCTAAAATTATAGTTCTCATATGGTTTGAAGGGCAATTCAATAGAAAAACTACCAATTTCATTTTAACAAAAATAATAGGGAATTTTCAAATCATAAGGAGGTAGTTTGAACATTCACTTAACCCCAAGGAGCATTTTAACATTTAATCCCATGTTTTACTATGAAAAATATGAGAAGGAAGCGATATAAAAAATTTAAGTATATGAATAATTTGGCTTAAGATTCTTATATGAGGGCAATTTGACCAAAAAAAAATCAATTTCAAAAAGCTTAAGGAGAGAGGTGAGGTGCAATTGCAGAGAAAAAGCTCAGGAATTTAAAATCTTGTTATAATGTTCCACCATTGCTTATGATTCTTAATGATAAAATCCCCAGCGATAGGCAGTTAATAAGGTATATCGCTTTGGGATGGAACATCTCTTTGTGAAAACATATTGACTGCACTATAATTTTTTTTTTTATAAGTTAGTAGACAATAGATAATTAGCAATCCACTATCTTAATTTGGATAAATAATTATTTGAAATAATTTTTATTTTATTTCCTAAACATATTTCCAAATCACCTTTGTTATCTCATATGTACATCATTTAAGTAACTAATAAATTACAAACTCTATTAAAAGAAAATCTCAAACTTTGTTTGATAGCACTAACCTTGTTTCAAACTTTTGTTAAACATCAATTTTATGATTAGTGGGCTAATTGTGCCACTTTCCCTACCATTAGGTGCCCAAAATTCAGGCCTAAAAGGGTACTATTTTCTACGCAGCCAATGTTTGTGGAGATTAATATTATTCCTTGAAGTTTTTGGAACCTTATGCCTGATTTTTCGCTCATCATATAGAGCAAATTGTACAATACATACATACATACATATATATATATATATATATATGAGGTCAAAGTGTAATATACCAATATGCTTATGATATCGTCCCTTTTTGGTAGGCCTAATGTCCTCCCTTCTCTTATACCTAGTTTTAAAAAAAAAAATTAAAAGCCCAACTTCCATCTTTTGAGTTTGTTTTTGCATGACAGAGTTATTTTCTTTTTACTTTTCTTTATTAATGGATAATATTGTAAACATGTACATACGGCGTCGTAATAACATAGAACGGAACCCTCGTAACCCACAAGCAAGGCTTGGGATGTTTCAGTAGCGTTAATTATGATGCGTCATCCTATTCTTGGCCCTTAAGAAAATGGATAAAAAATTCGGTTGGCACTAATATAAGTTAACTCAGTTGCTGGGCGATCTGTACAAAAACGACTCATGATTCTAAAGATATGTCTAATATGTAGTGGTGATCGAAATCGAATTTATCCAAACATTTTTTTTTATAAAAATAATAAAAAAGGTTGGTTGGGTGTTATATTGTCTATAAAAAACTTTAAATTTGAGGTAACGGCATACTCAATTTATGTTCATCCAATTATTTAGGGGCTATAATATTAAACTATTGTAACCATCAATCATCTTGATATGTTCATCCAATGATTTAGGGGCATATAAGAGAAAAAGTTAATTACAATTTAGTCATTTATCATGTACGTGTAAACTAGGCCTTGTTTGGACAGCAATTTTTTCTACATTTTTTGTAAATACATTTCTCAATCACCTTTTTACCTCACATATATTAAATCGCTACAGTAATTTTTCTACAAAAAAATTTAGAAAAATGCAATCCAAACAAGGCCTTACTTAGCTTTCGAGTTTTTCCAGAAACTACTATCCTCTCTCATTTCTTTGATTTTATAATTTCCCTGGGAACCAATCAAGTTCTTTACCTTTTTTTTTTTTTTTTTTTAAATTTCAACCTTTCAGGTTTAGCATACTTGACAAATATATAATTTTGGTGATCTTCCTGTCAAGCATTTTCCCATTAATAATCTAGACGGCAAAAGTGAGGACCAAAACTGATTTTTATGGCGATGTGAACATGTTCAAAATTTCTAATGACCCAAATTGTCACCGGAACTACTAACGCTGCATTGAGAAAGGGACCCCATTCCGGCCCATTAGGCACAAGTTAAGATGATGGGCTGGGCTAAAATTTCCCTCAAATTTTGCTTCCTCCATGTGTATTAAAGGCGGAAGACCTCTGCTTTGACTTGGGGAATTTCAGCCATTAATCTAGCACCAAATGTATTCAAGTGATCCACACGTCTAATCATTAAAGTTGAGATTCTAAAACATAAAAGTTCTGGATTTTAATCCTCCATTCTCTTCTCACTTCTTAAATTCGATTCTTTTTTGTATTAGAAAAAATATAAAAAATACAAAAAAATTATCAGCAGGGGAAGGTCCCGTTGAAGAAGAAGATTACTTCGACTGGGAACTAACTAATTTGAGGGAAGGTCCCGTTGAACATGTTTTTTGGAGATTTGGAAGTTTTTCCTTTATAAGTTTGTATAGTTTTCAAGAGTTCTTCGAGGAGAGGATGGCGTTGTTCATCTCAGCTCAAAGTTTGTATAGTTTTTCCTTTCGGATGAAACAGATTTTCGCAAAAATATTATTCCTCCACAAGCAATTGTTCCTGCCCCTCCTAAAATTTACAAAATTCACTCTCTATCTATATTTTCTTCGCAAATTTTACAAAATTCTCTCCTCTACGTAAAAGTTTTTGTAATAAATGTCTCTAACAAAACTATTGGACCTTCTATATTAAACATACATGTTAATTATATTAGAAAAAAGGGATCAGAATTGATTTTTGGGGAGATGCGAATCAGAAGATCAATTTAACAAACAAATGATATGGATATACAGGATTTCTTTCGCTTTTCTTGATTTGAAATGCACTGGGAATTGTCGATTCTGTTGGTTTTTCTTTATTCCGCAACTTTTTGATGGTTTCAGACCCACCAAAATGTTTAGGTTACAAAAAAGTTTTATGAAAGAATGTTTTCATTGGAGAAGGAAGCATGGATCCATCCACACCAATTTTTTAAGAGCTGGCAGCATAAGCAGGATTCTCAAGAGTAAGCATGCAACAGAGACGACGTAATTTCTGTTTTAGTCCGCTTTAATGAAGACAGTCATAAGACCATTTGCTTAACAAAACATGTGAAATTTTAACTCTATGTTGTGGTGAATCTTTGGTTAATTGATCCAACCCAATAAGAATCATTTGGCCCATGCCAAATTCTGATATCAAATTTGCTAACAACTTTTCAATTTGAGAATTGTCAGCGTCATAAAAGAGCAAGTGGTGCGGACGGTCGACTTTCAAAAAGACATAAAAAAAATTGTTGGGGTTTTATCACATTATTTTCAACAATCAATTGCATGCAACCGCTGTTGATGCTTTATCACTTGTATAAATGGTACCACCCATCTGACCTCCTTTCATCAAATAACCAAAATGTACCAAAGAAATCCAATGGGGCATCTGAATTTTCTTGATACTACTCCTTCATTACCGTTCTTGTCCTTATTCATAACTATTTTGGTCGCCAGCCAAATTCCATTAGGCTGCACTAGAGAAGCCCATTCTTCAAATTTCACCTGCATTGAAAGTGAACGACAATCTCTTCTTCGATTCAAAGATAGCTTGTCAGATGAATCCAATCGTCTATCATCATGGACCGGAGGAGACTGCTGTCCACAGAACAACTGGCCGTGTGGTTAAACTTGATCTACGCAATTTGGAGCAACCTGAAACATATGAAGTTCTCGATCCTTCATATCATTGCAGGTCTTGCCTAGCAGGTGACCAGTTAAGTCCATCTTTGGTCAATCTGACCAATCTGCGATACTTGGACGTGAGCGTGAATAATTTCTCAGGAATCCGAATTCCCACATTTCTTGGATTGCTCAAAGACTTGAGATACCTCAATCTCTCAGATGCAGGATTTGTTGGTGAAGTTCCCCGTCATTTAGGAAATCTCTCGCATTTAAGGTACTTAGATATTGGTTTTTCAAGTTCAAATTACATCCCAATAGATAATAACTTGACGAGTAATGATGTGGGATGGGTCGCTAAGCTCTCTTCTCTTGAAACCCTGTCCCTAAGCAGAGTAGACCTTTCGGGTGCTCAAGATGGGTTCCGCATAATTAACATGCTTCCTTTGCTGAAAACACTAGATTTGGAGAATTGTAGACTTGTAGTTCCTCATCTTTTACACGTTAATTTCGCATCTCTTTCTTCCCTTAAACTTGGTTTCAATCAATTTCTCAACCCCACCCTGCCTCCTTGGCTGCGTAACTTAACCGGCCTCCAAGATCTTGATCTTTCCTATAATAATTTAGATGACAAGGTTCATGATACATTTAGGCAAATGACCTCTCTAGCTAACCTCGATCTGGGACGAAATCACTTTGATACTTCAACATTGAGATCCATTTGCAACATTAGCAGTCTTACTAGTTTAGATATGAGTGATAATGAGTTGCAAGGGTCAATACCAAGTGAAATAGGCCAATTTCCACAACTAACTGTACTAAAACTGTCCAAAAATAGGCTAAATGATACCACCCCCTCCAGCCTTTGGCAACTCACCAAGTTACAAGGATTATACATAGGTGCAAATGCATTAACCGGTGAACTATCCGAACACCATTTTGCAAAACTCAAAGAGCTAAAGAGGTTGGACATTTCTGATAACTTATTCTCTCTACACGTGAGCTCCTCCTGGGTTCCTCCTTTTCAACTACAATATATTTGGATGGGATCTGTCAAAATAGGGCCCCGGTTCCCAAATTGGCTACGCACGCAAAAGGAGATTGTAGAGTTAAATATGTACAATGCGAGCATTTCAGATGCCATACCCGGCTGGTTCGGAGTGCTTTCTAATGATACTGGTGGCATAATTCTCTCCGGTAACAAATTGGAGGGATCTCTCAACTCATTTATTTCAGGTATTTAAAATTTGGATCTTTTTCAAAGTTCATTTACAGGACATAGTACAGTGGATGACGTTGTTGTTCTTTTTTTTTTTAATTAAATTTTTATGCAACAGTGGCTGATGTTGATAAAAAGTTTGTACAAATGTGGTATCTCCTCCTCAATCACAACCATTTCACTGGTAGTATCCCGGAAGAATTGTGCAAGTTGAGAACTTTAATTTATTTAGATCTATCCAACAACCATTTGTCCGGAAGAATTCCTTTATGCTTGGGAAACTTGCGATATTTGAGTTTCCTACATTTGGGAAGTAACAGCCTATATGGTCAGATCCCAGGTTCACTGGGCAACTTGGGAGAACTTATTAGTCTGCAATTGAGTAAAAATAGGTTTGATGGGAAGCTCCCTCCTTCAATGCAGAATCTGAAAAGATTGCAGTTCCTGGATCTCGGAGAAAATAGAATAGCGGATACTATACCAGCGTGGATTGGGGAAAGGTTATCAGACTTGGAGTTTCTGACACTTCAGTCGAATAATTTCCACGGAGGCATCTCTAATACACTCTGCCAACTCCCATATCTTCAAGTGCTCAACCTAGCACATAATGATTTATCTGGATCTATTCCTCACTGCTTTAAAAACTTCACCGCGATGGAATCAACTAAACCAGGAACATTTCAGTTCTCAAAGAGTTCTTATCTTGATCCGTTACTGCGAAACTTTAAGGCAGGAATAGAGCTTGAGTACTTAAAAAACGTGGAGTATGTTAAATCCATTAGCCTCTCAGGAAATAATTTGGTCGGTGAAATCCCGGATGAGATAATGGGTCTCGTTGGGTTGCAAAATTTGAACCTTTCAAAAAACCATCTAAATGGAAGGATCCCCAAGAACATTGGCAATTTGAAGCAACTTGAAACACTTGATTTATCGATGAATGAACTCAGAGGTGAAATCCCTCCAAGCTTGTCGAGTATATACCCATTGAGCTCTCTGAATTTGTCATACAATAAGCTATCAGGGCCGATACCATCTGGAAATCAACTTCAGACCTTGAATGATCCATCCATCTATGAGGGAAACATTGGACTCTGTGGGAAGCCACTCCTGAACAGCTGCCCTGCAAACGAATCGCCAACAGAAAATGGGCCTGTTCTTGACGACAAAGGTCACAGCGAGTTTGATTTCTCATGGTTTTATGCCGGTTTTGGACCTGGATTCAGTGTTGGTGTAGTGGGAGTTGTGGGAATCCTTCAATTCAAGCAGTCATGGCGCTATGCATTATTCAGATGTGTGGAAAATGGCTATGACAGAATTTGGGTTATGATCGGATTGAAGACTTCTCGTCTACGGAGGAATTTCCATTGAGCACATAACATTCTGTTTTTTCTTATTCTGCAATAAGGCACCACAATTCAATTGGCTGATTATCCATAATTACTTGCACCTATGTTTTTAGCGTTATTTACACTATAAATAATCCGATATGAACAAATGAATCCGAGCGCTTCAATAGAAAATCTATAGCTTGTTGAGAGGACGGCCACCTAGGACTGGGGGACGACGCACAATGGGTCAGAGGGACTCTGTCTCGGACTCGGCCACCCCCGTCAAACTTTCACGGACGTTCCATCTTATTATTAATAGTAACAATTAAGATATTTTTATTAGAATCAATGGAAGTTACTAGAAGTCTCAAGTTATTATTTTTTTTTAACACAAGCAAACAAATAAACGAAAAATTATAGAAGTTATTAAACTTAAATGCTTACTAATTATGCTTAGAGAACATTTACTAACATTTGTATTTTGTTTGTGTTACAATGTTTTAGGCCTATAACCATTCAAGCTGCTATGGATCTGGTTTTAGAATGGAGACTTTCTTCAAGTATGGTAACTCCAGATGTAAATGTAATACAAGGATTAGTCATCCCCCCTGTAATCTCCGAGTTCTACATCAATAAAAATGTTTATATTTTCTGTGTGGTTTTAATTAGAAAAAATTGTTTATATGTACGCACAAAAAATATTGCATTAATTTGTTTATGCAGATTAATTTAAGCACTGACTCCACGTAATCCTAACAGGGTAATTAATCATGATTTCACTTTGGTATCATTTGATTAGCGGTTGGAGTTCAAAGCTTAAAATACCATCTTCCATTCATCTAGCTACACATTTGATCTACTCTTCATTCAATTGACAGCTTATTATTGTAGATTTTTTAATAAGAAATTTATGCATTAGCTCAAATTTATTAAAGGACTATTTATCCAAAATATCTCTCCATCCAAAATGTGCTACTTGGATTTACACACGTGTTGTGTTACGACCGAAAAACTCGATAACTCCCGCTTATTAACTTCTAAAATTCCTCTATTTGGACATTTTCTTTCTCGTCAAATTATCAAATGCCCCGTAATTGCAAAAATTTTATTGCCGGAAAAAGCCCACAAACAATTTTTCGAGCAGAAAAAAATTCCGATTATATATATGTATTTTTTCATTTCTGTTATTCTAATTCAACATGGCAGTAGAGTAATTAAAATCGCATTTTAAGGACTCTGCTTCGCATATCACAAGAGATTGATTCAATCAAGACAAAAGTGTAATCGTCATAAAAAATTGAAAATGAATACTCCCTCATATTGTTATGGTGCTTGACTATAGAATTACTTTATCATCATTATATTTTATTAATTATATTTATTTTAGCATTTCAATAATTATGTGTCGTTAAAGCTAATAAAGGCAAGTATATATAATCGTTAGTCAATTGTAGCTAGTAGCTATCTTTCTCTAAAATTTCACACACCTACATCACATGCAACTCTTAAAAGGCAACAGCATTTCTGGCTGATGATGCTGATCTTGGAAATTTCTGAATCCAAACACCCAATAAAGTAAACAAAACAAAACAATGGGCCAGGAGACTCGTTAGATTTTTACCAGTTTGAATTTTTGTTTGCCCACTATAGCAGCCCACATCTTGTGGACATAAAATGCAATTCTAAAATATATTTTAGGTAGCCAGCTGCATTAATGTAGAGAAAGAAATATGGTTAAAACACTAAAAGCAATAATTAAACTTTAATCACGTTCTCCTTCAATTTTAGTGATATCATGACTTTGACTCTAAATGACTACTAATATCAAATCTCATTCAACTTGCATTTTAATATATACATATATATATATATATATATTATCACTGGCAAGATCTTTTGTGTTTTTTTTTTACTCTTGCTTGATAATATGCTAAATTGATGTTGATTGAGAAATCCAAAATGTATAATGACCAAGAACTGTACATAATTACCAAAAGCATTTTCAACATTCTCATGACTTAATGAAGTATCTAAAATATTTATCAAGAGTGCCGTGAGGGGAAATTGATAGAGCCAACCACAAATTCACTCATTGTTTTCATAGTTTAGTTTCCTTCTACCCATAATTCATTGACTTTTTTCTAATCCTCCTACCTCTCCTTACACCCTTTCTACTCTCAACTATAAGGTACAAGATTTAAACCTTGAACCTGACAGCAAAAAAAACCTTAGGAGCCCTCTTTTAATCAATAGGCCGACCCTAGTGTTTAATTCATTGACTTTGATAAACTGTAAAACCAATAGTAATGAATTTTTATAGTATAGCAAAATACATATCTTATTTTGCCAATGGGGACACCGCCACTTACCCATATGTAACTTCGCTATCGGTCCTAATTTCTAAGAATAGACGACAAGCATACAAAATAGAGGAGAGTTGCATGCCAACTATTCTGTCATAATGTTCCACGTTTCCACAAAGACTTCGAGTCGTCTCGCCCATTTGTCACCTTTTAGAACCGTGGTTGATGGTTTTGTACCACGCGAAGACTTCCAAATTAACACGTTTAGGACCGTCACTGCAGTGCCTTTTTATCAAAGGCTGATACCAAAGAAACCCAATGGTGCATCTTCTTAGCACTACTTGAAAATTAACAATAATGTTCTTATTATTCAGTGTTAGCTATTCATGGAATTCAATTTGGCAATTGCAAAACTTGCCTCTTTCAAAAACAATTGTGATCTACATGATTGATTGTAAAATGATTGATTTCTTAATTAATTGATTGATATTCTGTCAATGATTAATTAGCTCCCCTATTAATATTAATTGATTGGTATTTTCTGTTAATTGATATTTCAATCAATTAAATAATCAATCAATTAGTCACAGATATTATTCTAATTATGATTTATGGTAACATTTCTTTAATGGAAAGAAATCCTAAGAATTTGACACTTTCCATTAAAGATCCTTACCCTAACCTATAAATAGCTTGTGATACTCTATCTACAATACAGTCTCTTTGGTTAAGTTTAAGAGAGAAGTTCCTTGTTTTAAATTCTTTGAGAAGAAGACAGGGAGATACATGAGATTAATTATGGTTGGCAACAATAATCGGAGGTAAGACTATTTAGATTTCCGTTGCCTAGTACAATTGTACAATTCTGCCAAAGAAGCCCAATGCTGCATCTTCTAGGTGCTACTTGATAATTAACGATAATGATCTTATTTTTAAGTGTTAGCTCTTCATGGCATAAATTTGCACAATTCAATCTGGCAATCGATTGGACATATTGAAGCCAGCCTTGGTATGGTTACAGGATCAAAGGATGCGTTCAAAAAACTTCGTGGATGAGATTTTTTTTGGCACATTAATTCAAGATCCATTTTCACAATCCCCCAATTCAAATTATCTTCCTCTTTAGCAATTGAAATCTCAAAACTCTCAGACATGTATCAACTAATAGACTAACGGTGTGTTTGATAAACATGTATTAGCATGTATCAACTGAAATTTGAAATTTATTAAGTTATTAAATTATTAAATATTGAATCTGCTATGACTTATTATCTGAAAACACTGAATACAGTATGCCTATTGTATAGTTATAGACGACTGAATATTGAAATTTATATATTTTATAAAATTGACCTTATGTTGATTTATTCATCAATGATGTTATTAAAATGTTATATTTATTGGTAATATATATGACTTAATTTCTCTGAGCATAAGATATTAAAAAAATAAAAGAAGAATGAACCGAAAAAATAAAAATAAAAATAAAAATACATTGTAACACAATCTTCAATAGCTTCTTTTACTCCCTTGTTAACATCTATGGATGCAGTAAAAGAATTATTTTAACACAACAAAAGTAAAAAAAAACCTTGCATTTGTATAAAATAATAAGTGAATAACATATCACTTTTTTATTTAATTATTTTTTGTTTAGATAATTTAGAACCACTTAATTAATTAAAAAGTTCTAATTTTTGTTATCAAACCCGTGTATTAGAGATATGTATTGAAGAAAAACGAAGATCAGGTTCCACTTTAACAATTCAACTGGATATACATGGGTATGCAGCCACTAAATTAAAGTGAGTAGGACAAATGGTGGAGGCCGGTGAATATTGAAACTCACAAGTACTACTAAATTTCTTGGAGTGAAAACATATTTGTCAAATTGACTGATTCTTGGATTCCTTAGTGCAACCAACACCCAATGTTCCTATGCCAAAAAGGACTTTCACGGCATGATGCTCTTTCGACACGGAGACGGGGCAGGGACGGTCATCGAAAGGATCATTCCTGAACAGTTAACGATCAGGATTTGGCTCAAAAAATTATACGATTCAAATCACTTTTTGTATCTCGTTTTCAATAACGTGTGTGGAATCCACAAAAAATTATTCTAAAGTTACATGTTATATAAACAAAGTTACATCGTGTGCAAACAAAATTATGCGCTGTGCACAAAAGCGTGCAACCGTTCCTGCCCGTGGTCCATTTCGACACTGTTGTGCGTGGAACGGGTCTTGGCATGTATCATGAAGCCCCGCAGTGCATACATCACATCAATGATCAAAGGATTCAAAGCACTAACTGATAACCATACCAGAGACCCTTTTTTATAAATCAGGACATCCAGTTTATGATATTTAATGAATAATTATTTAAGATCATTTTTTATTTTGTTATTTTTTGTTACCGATAAATCTAAGATACCCGTTATAGATATTAACCAAGTGACCTAAATATTTCCGATTTGATTTTCAAACATCCCCTTCTCCCCTCAAATTTTTTTTTAAAAAAAAAATGTCATTTTTGCTTCATTTCAAACAAAAAATAAACAAGTAATGAAAGTTAATGAACCGTGTAAGCAGTAAAATTAAGCGACCGTTGTCATTGCTCAAAAAAAAAAAAAGTTAAAAGCCTAGCATTGTCGATATTGTCTCACCAACCCGAGTATCATAAGAGTTCGTGTTGGGTTATTGGCTTTGATTATTCAATTCGATTGACAATGGACTAAATTTGGCTTTTATAAGAGAATAAAACAGAATGAACGTAAACTTCAGCTTTTATAAGAGAAAAATATCAATAAAGAAGAAGTGATGGATGAATTTTTGAGAAATAAAATTTAAAGCAAAAAAAAAGAACCTTTGGTTTTTGTAAGTCCTTTTTTTCCCCTTTGTGTGTTTTGTCAGTATTTGGTTTCAACTGCTGAGGACAGAATGTACATGCCCGAGTGAGAAACAGATTTTCCAAGGTCATCCAAGCGGCTCGTGAGTTATGATGGTTCCAAGTAATTGGAGTATTTTTATTACTAATAAACGTTGCGGCACATAAGCTTTATCCCACAATTATGTGAATCACATAGCCTTCCCTAGCTCGTTGTTTTCCTTCCACGATTTTAATCACTTCCCTTTTTATCTTTTTTTTTTTGGGACACAAAAAAATCTAATCATTTTAAAACAACAAGTAGTATATAATATAACATGTATTATACCAGGTAGCAAAATCACATAGGGTAGGCAATTCTCCTCAATGTGTGAGGGTTTTCCATGTGTGTCACGACTCAATTATTCAAAGCTATCATGCTCAATATGTAGGATTTCTTTGCTATTGTTGTTTTGGAATGCGCACTTGAAATTGTCGATTTCTGATTGTTCTTGTTGAAAAGCCACTCAGATGTTTAGGCTACAAAAATGTTTATTATGAATGTCAAAGAAGGTTTTCATTGGAGAAAGAAATATAGATCCACATCAATTCATGAGGGCTAAAAAGATAAGCAAATTAATTTCCCAGGAATTTGCATGTTTTCATTGAGAGATGAATTATTGAAAGGGAAAAAAATTGCATGGATTAAGGTGATTTAAAAAATAGGAAGAAAGGAAAGAGACAATAATGGTGACTAACATTTTGTTTCACATCTTTACATTTCTAATGTAAATCAGGCTTAAAACGTATAAACATAAAGAGTTTAGACCCTAAAACATAGGAAGATAAGACGTTGCTGTATATTTTCTGATTTTTTTTTGTTTTGGTAGAGAAGGTGACCGTTTGATCTTTCAATTTTGAAATATTTGATAGGTTGCAATTTTATTATTTATTTTTTTTATTACCTGACTCGATGTGGATTAATTATTAGATCCTACTCACTTTTAATAATTTACAGTTATTTCAAAAAATAGATCAAAAATATCATAATAAATGTCAATTTAACAACCAAAAATGAGTTCAAATAGCAAGCATCCAGAAAATTTTTGGAACAAAAAAACGCGCCCCTTTTTGATAATTTGGCCGAAGACAGCAAGCAAAGGAAAAGCTGGAGTCTTCTTTTCCACGGAGAGCCGCCGCACAGTAGGAGTGGGCTACGGAGATAGAAAATAGAAATAGCAGAGGACTAGCACCACTTTAGACTCTTAGCTTTTGACTTTTCTTCTTCGTGTTTAGTGGAGACCCTTTAGTAGTTGTTTTCTTCCCTCGTGAGTGTTAGGAGCAAAAGTAAAGTATTGGACGATTCCTTTTTCTTTTGCTTTTTGCTCTTGTGACTTTTGCTTTTCATCCTTAGTGGTTTTCTTCTCGTATGTCTGGACAATTAGAAAGAATTGGATCAATTGCTGTAGCTTGCTTTTCTCATTGATTGAAGCGAATTGAATTCTCCCAATTTCCAAGAAAATGGCCGCTACTCTCTCAACAATTTTGCATGGGTCTCTCGTTTCAGGGATGAATTAAATTCCTTTTTCTAGTTAAGAAATAACGGATATTTTGGATCGCCTAAAATTATGAGATCGATTTAATTTTAATTTTTTGCTTATTTATTGGTATTTACATATTCTCTGATTGCAGTGCGTATAGTTATTTAATTAATTGATTGTTGTGGATCCGAATAATTAGTTAATTTAGTAACCTATTGTCAATTAGGGCATTAAATCCATAATTGTTTAATTATCTTGAAATAGTGACAACTGGCATGATTGGGTTCGTGTCAGGGAAATACGCAGGCTAATCTAAAATAACCCTAGTAGTGCGTTATTTGATTAGAATAGGGCTCCTCGAATACGTAAGGCAATTGGGGAATTAAATCTTACGGGTGTACCTAGGATTATTTCCCAATTAGAGCAGTGATTAATGGGCATACCTTAATCACCGACATAGTAAGGAGGGATTGACTGTCATCGATTGTTTGGCAGTTATAACCTATTTATTAGTAATTAATTGGAATTACCTTTGCATCGATGATCAATTAGGTGAACCATTGCTGAAGTTATTTCTTGGCTAGACCTTTAATTATGATTACTCTAATTTTAGTGAGTTGTCATTTAATTTTTAGTTGGCTATTTTATTTTTAGTTGAATTGTTTTAATTGTCAGCCTTTATGCAAAAATACCCCCTGTGTTACTTTGCATCTCTAAAGAGACAAATACCCCAAGTCCCTGAGAATACGACCCTACTTACCTTGTTTACAAATTAATAATTATTTGTGAAAAAATCATCACATTTGGGTATATCGGATCAAGTAAACTCTTCGAGAACAGGATGAATCAAGTAACCCATTGCACACTTAAAGTCCTTGCTCCAATACTTGAATTGGGATTTGATTATTTTAATTGACAACAAGGTTTAATTCTATTATTGCACAGGCATCGATCACCTGTCAATATTTGCCAGATATTTAATTAGTTTGGTGATTTTCTTGTCAAACATTTCATATTCTTCTAAACTGTAAAAGTGAGGATCAAAACTCTTTTTTTTTTCGTTTTTTAATGGTGATGTGAATCAGCAGGTCAATTCTAATATCAAATTGATATCCTACCCACTAAATTGTGAGGTTTTTCCATGTGTGTCACGGCTGACAGCTTCCATTCAGAGGCACAAAATTAAGCATGCCGGCATATTTTCAAGATATCATGATAAATATGTAGGACTTCCTTGTTATTCTTGTTTTGGAATGCGGACTCGAAATTGTCCATGTCTCATCGTTTTTCCACTAACCTCAACTTTGTGATGGTTGAAATGCAGCTCAGATGTTTTAGTTACATTAAAAAAGTTTATTATGAATGTTAAATGATGTTTTCATGGGACAAAAAAAATCCAGATTGCATCAATTTATCTGGGCTAACAAGATAGCAAATTTTTCAAGAATTTGCATGAAACAAAGAAATGAGAATCATATTCTGTTTTACTCCCCCTCAATGCAGATAGTCTCAAAATTATTTGTTCAACAAAGCATGTTAATTGTAAGTAACAAACTGTATGTTGGGGAATCCTTGGTTGATTAATCCAATCCCATCATAAATCATTTGGTCCATGCCATTGCCGAATTCAGATATTCAAATTTTCTAGCAACTTTTTATTCAGAAAAGACAAAGTGCTCGACAGCTGCGGGACTTTCACAAGGACAAAAAGTTGATGCTTTATCACTTGTATAAATGGTACCACCCATCTGACCTCCTTTCATCAAATAACCAATGTACCCAAGAAATCCAATGGGGCATATGATAAAAGTTAAAAAAAAAAAAAAAAAAAGAACCTTTTGTTTTTATAAGTCCTTTTTTTTCCCCTTTGTGTGTTTTGTCATAATTTGGTTTCAACTGCTGAGGACAGAATGTACATGCCCGAGTGAGAAACAGATTTTCCAAGTGGCTCGTGAGTTTTGATGGTTCCAAGTAATTTGTTTTTCTTAGTCCCTACAATTATGGTTGCAAGTAATTGGAGTATTTTTATTACTAACAAACGTTGCGGCACATAAGCTTTTATCCCACAATTATGTGTGAATCACATAGCCTTCCACGATTATGTATTCCTTCCACGATTTTAATCACTTCCCTTTTTATCTTTTTTTTTTGGGACACAAAAAAATCTAATCATTTTAAAACAACAAGTAGTATATAATATAACATGTATTGTACTAGGTAGCAAAATCACATAGGGTAGGCAATTCTCCTCAATTTTACAAAATTTACTCTCTATCTATATATTTTCTAATCAAATTTTACAAAAAATTCTCTCCTCCAATGAAAAATTTTTTGTAGTAATTGCCTTTAACAAAATTATTGGACCTTCTACACTAAAAATACATGTATGTGGTAAAAAATAAATAAAAATCATCCGTTTCAGACCTCGTTCTCAAAAGGTGGAGAAACTTGAGATCCTTTTTTCCATTGCTTTGAATTTGCAATTCCCATGAGACCAAATTAAGATTTTTAGCATTTTCATTGACGGGCGGACCAGCACGTCATTATTTGGACATTACATTTTTTGTTAGAAAAATAATGAAGACGCATTATACGTATCCTTAGTTAAAGATTTATACAGTGAATAGACGCCTCACCGAAACCGTGATCCTTGCATATACGTCCAGTGTGAAACGTTGACGGCGACCTTGACGTTGACTCTTGAATGTGAATCAGCAGGTCAATTCTAACATCGAATGATAGAGAATTGACATGCTGAGGGTTTTCCATGTGTGTCACGACTCAAATATTCAAAGCTATCTTTGCTATTGTTGTTTCGGAATGCGCACTTGAAATTGTCGATTTCTGATTGTTCTTGTTGAAAAGCCACTCAGATGTTTTCATGAGGGCTAAAAAGATAAGCAAATTAATTTCTCAGGAATTTGCATGTTTTCATTCAGAGTTGAATTATTGAAAGGGAAAAAAAATTGCATGGATTAAGGTGATTTAAAAAATAGGAAAAAAGGAAAGAGGCAATAATGGTGACTAACATTTAATTTGTTTCGCATCTTTACATTTCTAATGAAAACCAGGCTTAGAACGTATAAACATAAAGAGTTTACACCGTAAAACATAGGAAGATAAGACGCTGCAGTATATTTTCTGATTTTTTTTTTTTTTTTTTTGTGTTTTGGTAGAAAAGGTGACCGCTTTATCCTTCACAGAAAGGGCAAAAATAACAAAATGCAAAATGACGTATCACTATAAAGGTACTTACACTTTATATATAGTATTAGGTATATAAAGGTATTATTTTTTATCACATACTTTACTTTAAGAAAAATAAAGTAGTACGATGATGAAGAGATATAAAAAACTTGATTACGTGAATAACTTGGATTAAAAATTGGTAGATTTAACTCACAATCTTTTAACATGTTTTTGAGTTGTAAAGTATAACATAAAGAACATTTGAACATGTTTTAGATCTTTTGTGAAGCAATTTGAGGGAGATTTGCTAGTTTTTCCTTTACAAGTTTGTATAGTTTTCATGAGTTCAAGGAGAGGACGGCGTTCTTCACCTCAGCCCAATGTTGCTCCGCAACTGCTTATGATTCTTAATGATATGATCCATAACAGATGGGCAACTAATGTAGATCCCTTTGGGATGAAACAGATTTTCGCAAAAACATATTGAAGGTACCACATATTATTGTTTTTGGATACCTTGAAGTTTTTAACAAAAACCTTGCGTCGATGGGGCAAATCGTATGTCTTGAGAAGGTTTTTCTTATATCTATACTTTAATAAAATTTTAAAAGATTAATTTTTTCTATACTAACAGTGTATATATTCTCAGTTTTCGATGAATGATAATTATACAAAATTTGAATCTGAAATTCAACTTTTGTACATGTCATGGATCCAACGGTGATAATGTATATGCAATCATTGTATATGAGATTTGCTCAATTTTAAATGCAAAATTCCCATATTTCAAGTACGTTTTTGTATGACAAAATTGTTTAATCTTTAGTACTCTTCTATTTTTATGGACAATTCTTTAAACATATAGTGTATATTAGGGTGGTGTGCTTATAATATTGAACCGAGCACGTATAACTTTGAATGTTTTAGGGGTAATTAGGATGAGTTATTTTATTCTTAGCCCGCAGGACAATGGATAAAAAAGTCCGCCAGGAAATATTTTGTCTAACAAAATTTTACATTTAACGCAAAAGCATATAATGAAGGGTGGCTTATAATACCAGTCTCTTGTAATGGGGCTCACCCTTCTTTTTTTGGTTGCTTATCCTGTGTCCTAGTGCATGAAAAAAGGGAAAGAAAAAGCTAATTAATTACAGCTTTTTTTAAAAAAAAATTTAATAGGAGGCTCCAAACCTTGAATCGAAGGATCTCTAATTTATGTCTTGAATAAAGCTAATGACAATTTTGGTGATGTGAAAACTGTTTTTTTTTTTTTTTATTGGTGATGTGAATCAGCAGGTCAATTCTAATATCAAATTGATATCCTACCTACTAAATTGTGAGGTTTTTCCCATGTGTGTCACGATTGACAGCTTCCATTCAGAGGCACAAAATTAAGCATGCCGGCATATTTTCAAGATATCATGACAGGTCATTCCTTGTTTTTGTTGTTTTGGAATGCGGACTCGAAATTGTCCATTTCTTATTGTTTTTCCTCTAGCCTCAACTTTGTGATGGATGAAAAGCAACTCAGATGCTTTAGTTACATTAAAAAAGTTTATTATGAATGTTAAATGATGTTTTCATTGGAAAAAAAAAAAAAACAATACAGATCCGCATCAATTTATTTGGGCTAACAAAAAGAAATAAGAATCATTTTTCTGTTTTACTCCCCCTTAATGAAGGCTGTCTCGAGATCATTTGTTCAACAAAGCATGTTAATTGGGGGAATCTTTAATCCAAGCCCATCATAAATCATTTCGTCCAACAACTTCTCATTGTGGAAATTCGGGTATTCAAATTTTGTGACAACTTCTCATTCTGCGAGACTTTCATGAAGACTAAAAAGTTGTGGTGGTTTTGTCATCTTCCTACAAACATTACCGACCGCAGTTGATGCTTTATCTCTTGTATAAATGGTACCACCCATCAAATAACCAATGTACCCAAGAAACCCAATGGGGCATCTGAATTTTCTTGATACTACTTCTTCATTACCATTCTTGTTCTTATTCATAACTATTTTGGTCGCCAGCCAAATTCCATTTGGCTGCACTAGACAAGTCCATTCTTCAAATTTCATCTGCATTGAAAGCGAACGACAAGCTCTTCTTCGACTCAGAGATAGCTTGACAGATGAATCTAATCGTCTATCTTCGTGGATTGGAGAAGACTGCTGTTCTTGGGATGGAATTAGTTGCCACAAAACAACTGGCCATGTGGTGACACTTGATCTACGCAATACGGTACAACCTGCACTTCAAATTTTTGATCCTTCATATCATTCCACATCTTGCTTGGCAGGCCAGTATTTAAGTCCATCTTTGGTCAACCTGATGACAGGTCGTCAGCCTGCGCAATAATAATAATAAAAATGGAACCTAGTTACCACTAAAAGCAGTCAATAATTAATCCTAGGTACTGGAGCAGGGACTCTAGGTGTGCAATGGGTTACTTGATTCACCCTGTTCCCGAAGAGTTTGCTTGACCCGATATACCAGAATTAATTAATTGACAAAAATTACTAAATAGTAGACAGTGGCAAGTAGGGTCGTCTCCTCAGGGACTGGAGATATCTGTCTCTTTCAAAATCCAATTGATAAAGGGGAATTTCACCGGAATGCAACTAAAAACAATTAAACAGTTTAACTAAAAATGAATAAATAACTAGCGCAAATATAGCAGGAATTTAATCAGGAATAAATAAATTCTAGCCAAGGATACAACTTGACAGGTGCCGAACCTGTGCAATAATAAATACCTGCTCAAATAAAATACAAATTCTGTATATAGCGGTAAGCAGGGTCGAATCCACAGGGGACTGGGGATAATTTAATTTCTTCTCAAGTTCCAGATATGGGGGGTTTTTGAAAATGAGAGTAACTAAATTGCTTGGAATAAATTAAAATAAAGTAAAATAACTACAACTCAAATAACTAATTATCACAATAAAAATAATAATGGACGAACTCTAGCCAAGAGACAACTTCGGAGATGGTTCACTTAGTTCGATCACAGATGCAAGGATTATTCCAATTACTATCTGATAAATTAGTTATAGTTGTCATACACGCGATAAACAACCGACTCTTCCTCAATTTGTCGATAGCCAAGGTACGACCGTTGACTATTTCTCTAATCAGGAAATAACCCTAGGTACGACCATAGAAGTTCAATTCCCTAATTGCATGAATAATTAGAAGAGCCTAATTCTAACCAATCAACACGCTACGAGGGTCTCTTTAAGTTAGCCTGTCTATCTCCCCGACACAAACCCAATCATGCCAGTTGCCACCAGTTTAGGATAATTAAACAATTACGGATTTAACTACCCTAATTGGCTTCAGGTTATTGAATTAATCTAGAATCCGGGCCCTGGATAATCGAATAACAAAACAACCATATGAACATAAAGCAGAAGATAGACAAATACCAGTGAATAATGGAAATAAATAAAAACTAATTCGATCTCACAAATTTAGTAGAACCAAATCCTCCGTTGTTCTTGACTAGACAAATTTAGCCACGCCTCATGAGAAAATCTTCAAGTAATTCCACTGAGACCCAGGCCAGCAAAAGAGCCAAGAAAGAAACGAAAAAAAACTAAAACTAAACTAAAGCTTCGATAAGAACTAAAGATAAAAGGTATTCCTCTCCCGATCTCCATCCGTGTCCTTCTTTTTAAAGCCAAAGAGGACTAATGCCTCTCCTAGTGCGTGGATCCCGCCGAATTGAGAGTCAAAGTCCCAGAAGGAAACTCTGCCGAATTGAGAGAAAACCAAATCACAAGGTGGGTCCTGCCGAATTGATTCTTGTTTCCCATCTCTGTACGTTACTTCTCTTTAAAGGCCAAATGAAGAAATGCCTTTTCTCCTCTCGTGGTCCCCACCGAAAACAAGAGTCCCAAGTTACAAAAGTAGCTCTGCCGAATTCTCTCCTTTTGTTTTCTATTGCTCATCAAACACTCCCATCAGCAACCGAAATTTTTTGTTCTCTTGCAGCACCATGTGGGCCCAACTTGTAAATCCGCTGGAGGCTCTAATGTGTGGAGAATTTTTCTCAGTAAAATCTCCTTATTAGCATTTGTCAGTTCAACTTCCTGTAGATAGGTCCAAATACCAAATATAAGTATATATTAACAATTTAAAACAATATTTGGTAGGGACAAGGGAAAATTAACAATAAAATTACTAACAATTAACACCCTATCACAACTACTCAGGCACAGTCCATTCATCCGATCATTGATGCAAGAGAGGTTCACTTAATTTATTAATAGACTAGTTATAGCCATCGAGAAACTCTAATGACCAATTTTTCCTTAATTTATAGGTGACCAAGGTACGACCATTAATCACCCCTAACCAGAAAAGTACTCCTAGGTACGACCATAGGAATTAATTTTCTAATTGCATTAATAACCAGAAAAACCTACCCCTAATCAATAACACGCTACGAGGGTTATTTAAATTAGATTGCACATTCCCCTAATGTGTAAACACACCAGTTGCCACTAATATTAATCAATCAAACAGTTACGGATTTAATTGACTAAATTGGCACGAGATTAATAAATCAAATTGAACATCGGGCCCTTGACATCCAATTAATAAAATAATCCCATGAAAATTAAATCGGACAACATGCAAATATTAATAGATAAAGGAACACGTGAAAACTAATTAGATCTCACAGATTTTCGGGACTGCGCCGTCGAGTTGACCCTTGACTAGATGAAAGACTTAGCCACGCCGCATAATTAAATCACCACATGAGTTAATAAATTGCGAAGGCATTGTTTTGTACTAAAAAGTAAGGAATGAAGGAGGTTTTCCCCGTTGGGGAATATTGTCAAACACCTGGCGTGTGTCAGAGGCCAGTCCCAGGAAAAAGAAAGAAAAACTAAACTAAAGACTAGGCTAAGAAGCTGAACTAAAAAACGGTCCCCTGCCTCCGTACGTTAGTTGCCTTTAAAAAGAAACAAAAGAAAGATATCCAGCGGTCCCCACCGATTGGTCACAAGCTGCCGCCTTTCTTCTTAGTCCTCTTAGGCTTTTGTACGTTGCTTTTTTCTTCAAGAACCAAAGGACCAAAGCCTTTTTTCCTTTCCTCCGTGGTCCCCACCGAAGTCAAAGGCCCAAGCCTTCAAGTTCTCTCTGCCAAAGTCTCCCAAATTTGCATCCAAAAGTCCCTCTTTTTGTATTTATCTGCTCCACTCCTGGAATTGGGTCCAAATACCAAATATGAGTGAATATCAGCAATTAACACAATATTTGTCCGGGATAGAAGGAAAAATTAATAATAAAATTACTAACAAATTATACCCTATCAATTCCCCCCACACCTAAATCATGCTTGCCCTCAAGCATGGGAAAAGTGGACAGACCCCAAAAATCATATATCGATCATCACTCTAATCTACCACATTGCCAAGGGATTCAAGAGAAAATCATATATCGGGCACTAGTAGTTAAAATCCGAGAAACATCCCCCCAGTTAGCCTCTACCGCAAACTCCTTCAGTTTCCAAATTAACTAGTCTAAGGAAAAGGAATGACACACAACATGTATCAGCTAATGGTCCAAATATTCACACAAGTCCCCATATTGAGTCCATAAACCAGCAAGCTCCCCTATTATGTATTCTCTCTTTTTTTCGCCCCCTTTTTTTTTTTTTTTATACACATAATAACATTCGACACACGAAGACTTAGTCTCTAGCCGCCGGAGCCTTTTGACGCGAACTCCGACATTTTAGATGAAGGAGCCCGGTTACTCAGCTCCTACCGCTATACAACCACGTACTCATATAAAGTGCCACCTTTTGACGCGAGAATCGACACTTTTAGGTGCAGATTCCCGGTTACTCGGTAGTAGCCAATAGAGGAGTACAGTCAAGCTTATTCACAGCTAATCAAAGCAGGAACGCGAAATAACAGCACTAACAACTAAACATAGGGGCAGCTCGCCTCATTATTGCCAAACATGGAGAACTGGAGTCAATATTGGACCAGTTCACATTAAAATGCCAGCAGTCATTCCCAATGCCTAGAAGAGTTAACACAGAAATCAAAAGAACCAAGCAGGCCGATATTCACCAAGGAGACATCTCGAATCCAACCACACTTAATCCGATACATTATATTTAAGAAGAACTTGGCAAAAGTAGAACTAGAGTCAATAAAAAAAAATTTTTTTTTTTGTTTTTTTTTGTTTTTTTTTGTTTTTAACATCCACCAACAAGATTGGAAGAGAGCGAGCAAAATAAAATAAAAAAAAACGAAAGACGACTAACTAAAACTACTAAGAACTAAAAACACTAAAAACTACTAAAATGAAAAGCTGAAAAGCACAACTTAAGATCCCCCCCCACACCTATAGGACACATTGTCCCCAATGTGACAAATAAAAAACAAAAGTGAGAGGGAAATGGACCGAACTTCCCTGAAACCGGGTGATAGCGGAGGGCGAGGTGGGAATGGAGGTGCAAAGCCTGTATGCATCAGGAACTGTGCCAAATTCTGTGCTATGCCGGCGACATTAGCGTCGACGTTGGTCATTCGGGCCTGCAAATCCTGAACCTGCTCTCGGAGTTGCTGCCATTCAGAAGTCCCACGGCGTGGAGGTGGTGCAGAAGATGACGGCCCAGCAGTGTCCTCGGCCGACCCATGAAAGGAAGAGGGTCCTGGTCGGGGCGTAGGGCGTGCACCCGGAGGTCTAGGTGGTCCAGGAGGGATGAACTGGTAGGAACCATCAGGCAGGCGCTCGATGACTCCCATCCTCTCCAAGCAGTCTGCGTCCAAGAGCTCCATCTCGCACGCCAAATGTAGGTCGTGGTCCTCCAGGTCAAGAACCCCCAACTGTATCGCCAAGTGAGTGATGTATGACCCAAGGATGAGGGGTTTGTTCTTCTTGGCCAAGACGGTCTTGAACTGTGCGGCCAACCAACACCCCAAGTTCACCTTGACATCGTTCTTCATACTCCAGAGGAAGAAGAATTCAGGGCGAGAGAGTATGCCAGAGCTGTCCTTGCGCCCCGAGTAGCTGTAGGCTAAGAACCGCTGAACATAGCGGGCACTAGGGTCCTTAAGAAAGGAGCTCCTAGATCGGGAAGGATCGTAACGCTGCTGGTCGACGGACATTTCTTCCCACACGTCATGGTAGTGGGAGAGGAACGGCTCTATGTAGTCACAAGCACTCTCGGCAAACTCCCTACTCCCAGCATACTCTCTAGTGGCAAACCCAAATGCCCGATTGAATTGGGTAATGGAGAAATTGAACTCTCGACCCATGAGCCGGAAATGAATGACCTGTGGTGTGTCAACGGTGTATCTCGTAGGTAACTCGAACTCAAAGGTGGAGTAAAACTCCCGAGTCAGCTCGACAAAGGCGGGGCATAAGACATCTAGATATGAGCGCCACCCGATGGCTGTAAACAGTTGCTCGACTTTCTCTCGTATGCCTAGACCCATGACGGTTAATTTTTCCCAAGTCTTACTTGGTGTAATACGCCGCTCGCAGACCTTAGCCTACCTCTGCTGATCGGCGGGTCTAGTGAAGGTTAGGTGCCCCCCAAAGTGAGTAGGGGTATCTACCTGAGCACCCCTACCCCTACCCAACCGGGTCCGAGCACCAGAAGAGGAAGGTAGGTTGATAGGTGTATTCACAGGGATGGAGGCTTGTGGAGCAGGCTGAGAACGAGGGGTCCTAGACCTAGAGGAGGATTTCGGTCTCACCATTTCACCCACAGTCAGTTGGAACAACAAGATACAGAATTGCCCACAAATTTTTTTACCAATTTACCAACAAGGGCACCCAATGACCACAGGTTGCCCAACTATCACCCACAACTAGCAACTGGCAAAGGTTATTTAATAAGCAATGAGATTATCCAAGTCACCCAGTAATCAAGCAAACGTTATCTATCCAAAAATTCCAACAAGCAGCCCAATTAATGAAACAGTTATAAAAGATCAGAACAGATGCTACCCACGGCCCTCAATGCAGCAATCACAGTAGAGTATGCAATTCCAAGTTGACAAAGTAAGTCAAACTGCACAGGATTTCAACCCAATATGCAATATCAGAGGTAAATGAAGCAAAACCCCCTCCCCCCCCAACGAAACCTCAACAACTCCTCCAGCAATGTAAGCAAAATAGGCCTCCCACGTTAACAATCGTCTGCAGTTTTTCAGCTCAACCCAAAATTTAATAAGTGGCACCAGATGGCCAATCAAAAGCACAATTGCACCCAACCTAAAAGAATTAGCAATACCAAGCAAAAATAATCCAACCAGTACCACTGGTGGAACTCACACAATCGAGGACAGGACCTTCACAGGGCTAACTCTTGACTAGCCCAGATAGTACCAATTGATTTGGAGAAATTTTGGGAGCAAAGTTCAAATACCTCCACTGGGACTACCCCAGGCGGCAGTCAGAGTAGCGGCGTTGAAGCTGGTGGTGGGCGGCTGCTTTCGTGCGCCGAGCGTGGCTGGTAGTCGACGTACAGGCGCGGAGGGGGAAGCAAAGAGGGAGGCGTGCTCCTCGCTGGTTGAAGCGGCAGTGGCGATTCGGATGGCGGACGCGGGAGCGGCGGCGCGCAGCGGCAGCTTGGGTCGCTGTCTGTCGCCGGCCTGCGCGCGAGCTAGTGGCGGCGCGCAGCTTTAGCAACGATGGCGGCGACTTGGCAGAGCGCGGTGGCGCGGCGTAGGCTGCTGGCGGCGGCGAGCTGGGGTGTAGATCTGGCGGTGGCTGCGCTGCTCGGCGAAGGACTGGGCAGCGGCGGCGCGCAGCAGCAGCTTGGGCCGCGACTGGCTGGGGTCGCGGGCGGCAGTGGGTAGCGGACAGCGGAGGCGCTGTCTGGCGGGCGGCGATGTGGGCTGGTGGATGTCCGCTCGACGATGGTGAAGGGCTGCAGTGGAGGCGGCGGCGACAATCGCGGCGTGCGATTTGAAGCGGCGGCCAAAAGGGGAAAGGAGACGCAGCGGAGAAGGAAGAAAGAATAGAGAAAGAAAGAAGAAAGAAAGAAAGAAAAGAAAGAAAGAAAGAAGAAAGAAAAGGAGAAAAAGAAAAAGAGAGAAGTTGCTCTTTGAAATAAATTTTTTTCTTTTTTTTTTTTGAAATAATCTTTCTTCTTCTCTCAATGAAAGGCATAATAATAAAAATAATAATACTAACAATAATAAAAATGACATATTGTTTTCAAATCCTTACCTTTCCCGCGAACGTGACGCGGGCACGTCATAAGGCCAAGAGAGCTCCCAGAAGTTTCAGAATTTTCTGATCGTGAGCATCCGCACATCACCACGCGGGCACGTCATGATGGCAGGAGAGCTCCCAGAAGTTTCAGAATTTCCTGATCGTGAGCATCCTGCACATCACCACGCGGGCACGTCATAACTGAAGGTCGCCTACAAACCAGCAAAAACGAAAACTAACACCCAAAATCAGTCAAGTTGAAGGAAAACAGATTCAAACAATGACAGGAAACCAATAAACAATTAAAAGAAACAATTGGGTTGCCTCCCAATGAGCGCTTTTCTTTAATGTCTTTGGCTAGACATTGTCCAAAAATTTCCTTAAACTAAGCAAGTAGGATCCTCCAAGTGCATCACCTCCACCCGTTCAGTTGGAGCCCCTTCATAATACGGTTTGAGACGATGACCATTCACTACAAATTTCTTCTCAGCTTTCAAACTTTGGATCTCGACTGCACCATAATGGAAGACATTAGTCACAACAAAAGGGCCAATCCAACGAGAACGTAATTTACCTGGAAATAACTGCAATTTGGAGTGGTATAGCAGAACTTTTTGCCCACACTCGAAAGTCTTCCTTGAGATCTGTTGGTCATGAAAAATTTTATTTTTCTCCTTATAAATTACCGCATTCTCATAAGCTTCATTGCGAATCTCCTCCAACTCCTGTAATTGTAACTTCCTGTGGATTCCGCCCTCCTCAATATCCATATTGCATTGCTTAACTGCCCAAAATGCTTTATGCTCGAACTCTACTGGAAGATGACACGGCTTACCAAATACCAACCTATAGGGAGACATCCCTATAGGTGTCTTGTATGCCGTCCGATAGGCCCAAAGTGCGTCCTCCAACCTGTGGCTCCAATCTTTCCTATCAGGGCGCACCATTTTCTCCAAGATGGACTTAATCTCCCGATTCGACACCTCCGCTTGACCATTGGTCTGAGGGTGGTATGACGTTGAGACCCTGTGGAGTACACCATACTTGCGAAACAACGCAGCTATGGTTTTGTTGCAAAAGTGCGTTCCCCTGTCACTGACAATAGCTCTTGGCATTCCAAATCGCACAAAAATATTAGACCTGATAAAATCTGCAACCACTTTCGAGTCATTAGTTCGAGTGGCCTTAGCCTCCACCCATTTAGACACATAATCAACTGCCAGCAAAATATACAGAAAACCAAATGAAGTAGGAAAAGGCCCCATGAAATCTATACCCCAGACATCAAAAATTTCTACAAAAACCATCGGGACTTGGGGCATATGATCTTTACGGGCTATATTACCTACCCTTTGACAGCGATCACATGACTTACAAAACACATAGGCATCCTTAAACAATGAAGGCCAATAAAATCCACTTTCTAAAACCTTATGAGCAGTTCTCTTGGGTCCAAAATGACCTCCACAGGCAAAAGTATGACAAAAAGTTAAAATCGATTGAAATTCCATTTCACTTACACATCTCCTCATCACCTGATCTGCACATCTCTTCCATAAGTATGGGTCATCCCAGATGAAATACTTGGCGTCGCTCTTCAATTTATCCCTCTTCGATTTTTGCCAACCTGCAGGAAAATTACCAGTTACCAAATAATTGACTAAATCAGCATACCAAGGCAACTGAGAATTTAAAGAAAATAAGTGCTCTTCAGGGAATGCATCCCTCAATGGTTCATTATCATCTCCAACGGGTATACGACTCAGATGGTCAGCTACTAAATTCTCTGAGCCTCTTTTATCCCTTATTTCCAGGTCAAATTCCTGTAGTAGCAATATCCACCTGATGAGCCTCGGTTTTGCATCTTTCTTGGTCATCAGGTACCTTAATGCTGCATGATCAGAAAATACAATCACTTTAGCACCTAACAGATATGACCTGAACTTTTCTAGAGCAAAAATTACTGCAAGAAGCTCCTTCTCAGTGGTGGAGTAATTCAACTGGGCTCCATTCAATGCTCGGGATGCATAGTAGATGACGTGAGCTGCCTTCCCTACTCTTTGCCCCAGTACAGCCCCAACAGCATGATCACTGGCATCGCACATGATCTCAAATGGCAACCTCCAATCGGGGGGCTGGATGATTGGGGGTGAAGTCAACAATTCCTTCAGCTTGTCAAAGGCTCTCTCACACTTGTCATCAAACTCGAAGGCTACATCCTTTTGCAAGAGTTGGAACAACGGGGCCCCAATTTTTGAAAAATCCTTGATGAACCTTCGATAAAAACCTGCATGCCCAAGAAAAGAACGCACCTCCCGCACATTTGCGGGGTAAGGTAATGCAGAAATAACGTCTATTTTAGCTCTGTCAACTTCAATGCCCTTAGATGATACAATATGACCCAGGACTATCCCGTGTTCAACCATAAAATGACATTTTTCCCAATTAAGCACGAGATTAGTCTCTATACACCTTATCAGGATCAATTTCAGGTTATCTAGACACGTATCAAAACTATCACCATATACACTGAAATCATCCATGAAAACTTCAATAATTTTCTCCACATATTCAGAAAAAATACTTACCATACATCGTTGGAAAGTCGCAGGTGCATTGCACAACCCAAATGGCATTCGTCTGTAGGCAAAGGTCCCGAACGGGCACGTGAAGGTTGTCTTCTCTTGATCCTCTGGGGCAATTGCTATCTGAAAGTATCCTGAAAATCCATCCAAAAAGCAATAATAAGCCTTACCAGCTAAACGTTCAACCATTTGGTCAATGAAAGGGAGAGGGAAGTGGTCCTTTTTAGTGACGGCGTTCAGCCTACGGTAGTCTATACACTGCCTCCATCCAGTGGGTTTGCGCACTGGCACGAGCTCACCCGTTTGGTTGGCTTCTACCGTTACTCCTGCCTTCTTCGGGACTACCTGAACCGGACTCACCCAAGGGCTATCAGATATTGCAAAGATGATCCCCACATCTAGCAGTTTTAGAATCTCTTTCTTTACAACTTCCATCATGAGGGGGTTGAGCCTTCTTTGAGCCTGCCTAACAGGTTTGGCATCGTCTTCTAGCCTAATCCGGTGCATACAGATGGCCGGGCTTATCCCCTTAATGTCTGCGATTGTCCAGCCTATCGCCTCTTTATGCTCCCGAAGGACCCGGATCAATTTCTCTTCCTGGATTTTTGACAGTGCCGACGAGATAATCACCGGGAGTGTCTCATTATCACCCAAATATGCATATCTCAGGTGCTCTGGTAGAGGTTTCAACTCCAGTACAGGTGCCTGCACCACAGATGGCAATACCCTCTGATGAGGCTCGGGAGTAAAAATAGGTAAGACTTCATACCTTTTCCTGGTGGTCTGCAATGAGTGTAATGCACCTATTGTGCATTTTAAATCCTCACTCCACTCCACCTGAGGAGTTGTCTCCAACTCGAGGTGCTTGGTTAAAGCCACCTCCAACTCATCCCTGCCATCAGTTTCAAACACTTCCTGCACTACAGGATCAATAGCACTCACAGAGAAAACTGAGCTAAAGTTGGAGTTCGAGGGGTATTTCATAGTATCAAAAATATTAAAATGCACAATTTCCCCATCAAACTCCATGGACAAGGTACCCTTATTAACATCAATTTTCGTCTGTGCAGTGCTCATAAAAGGTCTACCCAATAACAAAGGTGAGGGATCAGGGGAGTGATCATCATCCATATCCAGTACATAAAAATCAGCTGGAAACACCAAATCATTAACTTTTACCAATACATCTTCAACCAACCCATCAGGATATGCATTAGTTCGGTCAGCTAATTGAATGATAATTCCAGTTTCTTTTAATGGACCTAATTTTAGAGAAGCATAGATAGACTTAGGCATGACATTAATTGATACTCCCAGATCCAACATGGCCCTTCTGATCACAGTATTACCTATCCTACAGGGAATAGTAAACATACCTAGGTCCCCGCACTTCGGTGGGAGCTTTCTCTGCAGGACCGCTGACACATTCTCCCCAACAATAACCCGTTCATCCCCCCTCAATCGCCTTCGGTTGACACACAAGTCCCTTAGGAACTTGGCATATTTTGGTACTTGTTTGATGGCGTCTAAGAGGGGGATATTTATCTCAACCTTGCGAAAAACCTCCAAGATTTCCTTCTCCTTATCCTGCTTCTTTGATTTTTCCAACCTGCTAGGAAAAGGAGGCGGGTTAGTCTTAACTGTAATCATTGGGTCAGGAAGTACCTTTGGATCCGCACCATTGCTGTCCTCTTTCTCTAGCTCATTCTCGATCTTCTCCTCGTCCTTGTCCTTGGGGATCACAAGCTCAGGCCCTTGAACCTCCTTGCCACTCCTCAGGGTCATGGCACTCACATTCTTCGAATTTAATTCAGGCTGAGATGGCAATTTACCTTGGTTCTGGGAGTCCAAACGGTTGATTGTTGTGGCCATTTGACTTATCTGATTCCTTATATCCTGTATTTCGGAGTCTGTCCTTTGCTGATATTGCATAATGGTTGCCTCCGTCTTTTGCTGATGTTGCATAATGGTTGCCTCCGTCCTTTGCTGATTTTTCGCCATGTCTGTCATCACTTGTTTCATCATCTCCTCCAAAGATGGACTAGCGCTTGGGGCCGGAGGCGGTCGGGGTTGGTATTGCTGCTGGTACCCTGGTGGCTTATTTGGCACAAAGTTAGACTGTCTGTTCGGTGTAAAGTTGGGTTGCCTATTCCCTCCATAACTGAGGTTGGGATGATCTCTCCACCCGGGGTTGTAGGTGCTTGAGTAAGGGTCGTACTGCTTCCTTGGCGCGGGCGCGTGGTCAGCCATGTTCACCTGTTCTGCAGTTTCTTCCTGAATCATTGGGCACATGTCTGCAGAGTGGCCTATACCGGTGCAAATCCCGCATACCCTGGCTTGTGATGCATTTCTCACAGCCTGTTGCCTAACAAAAGCAGTCAACTCATTTAGCTGCTGCTGCACAGAGGGTGTCTCTATCTCATTCACCCTACGTATTGGAACATCCTCTCTTGTACTGAATTGCTGTGAGTTCTCTGCCATCCCCTCTATTAACTCCCGTGCTTCCTGAGGGGTTTTGTTCACCAGTGCCCCTCCACTTGCAGCATCAATGATGCTCCTGTCTCTAAAAATGAGCCCCTCATAAAAAAATATGTATGATCAACTGCTCACTTATTTGGTGTTGGGGGCACCTGCGCAACAAGTTATTATACCGTTCCCAATATTCGTAAAGTGACTCCCCTGGATGCTGTTTGATCCCACAAATTTCCTTCCTTAGACTTGCAGCCCTGGACGCAGGAAAATATTTATCCAGAAATTTTTTCATCAATTGGCCCCACGTGGTGATGCTACCTGGTGACAGGTAGTAAAGCCAATCCTTCGCAGAATCTTTCAAGGAGAAGGGGAATGCCCTCATTTTTATCTGCTCCTCTGTGATTCCCGGGGGTTTCATACTATTGCACACGACATCAAACTCCTGCAGATGCTTATACGGCTCTTCACCTGGTAAACCATGAAAAGAGGGTAAAAGCTGGATCAGACCAGATTTTAGTTCAAATGGAATATTGTCATTTAAAGCGGGGAAAGTAATGCATAAAGGTTGCTAAATTAAATCAGGAGCAGCCAACTCCCTTAATGTCTGTGCATTAGCCATTGTTCCTTCCTCCTGGTCAGAGTCACTTGAAGTGTCACCAAACGAATCTGTTGGGTCAACTCCTGGTTCAGAACTCTCAGATGCAGCACTGTAGTGCTCCTCTCTGAGCTGTCTGGTCTCCTTTCTCGTTCTACGCGCGGTCTTCTCTACCTCAGGGTCAAAAACCAAATCACCTGTGCGAGAAGATCGAGGCATACACTAGAAGAAAACCAGAAAATTAGGACACAAAATGAATTTAAAAAGAAACAAACAATAACGCCAGTCCCCGGCAACGGCGCCAAAAATTGACAGGTCGTCAGCCTGCGCATTAATAATAATAAAAATGGAACCTAGTTACCACTAAAAGCAGTCAATAATTAATCCTAGGTACTGGAGCAGGGACTCTAGGTGTGCAATGGGTTACTTGATTCACCCTGTTCCCGAAGAGTTTGCTTGACCCGATATACCAGAATTAATTAATTGACAAAAATTACTAAATAGTAGACAGTGGCAAGTAGGGTCGTCTCCTCAGGGACTGGAGATATCTATCTCTTTCAAAGTCCAATTGATAAAGGGGAATTTCACCGGAATGCAACTAAAAACAATTAAACAGTTTAACTAAAAATGAATAAATAACTAGCGCAAATATAGCAGGAATTTAATCAGGAATAAATAAATTCTAGCCAAGGATACAACTACTCAGGCACAGTCCATTCATCCGATCATTGATGCAAGAGAGGTTCACTTAATTTATTAATAGACTAGTTATAGCCATCGAGAAACTCTAATGACCAATTTTTCCTTAATTTATAGGTGACCAAGGTACGACCATTAATCACCCCTAACCAGAAAAGCAATGTTTTCAGAACCGGACCGGACCGGCCGGTTCGACCGGTTGGACCGCGAACCGGCCATGTCACCGGTTCGGTCTAATGCTAAAGCCGGAAGTTCATGGAGAACCGTTGAAACCCGGACGAACCGGAAGAACCGTGTGAACCGTTAAGAACCGTGAACCGGCGATTTTTTAAATTCTTCAACAAAATATCAAGAATGGTGTAGCTAAGATTCGAACCTGGGTCTCCAAGTTTAAATATGACAATCTTACCGCTAGACTGTACTTAAGTTTGTTGAGAATTCTACTTGACTAAAAAATATATTAAAACATCAAGTTCTTCTCTTATTTTTTTTTTCAATTTTTTCTTCTTAACCATTTTTAACCCAAATATCCACAACAAGATTTTCTCAAGTCTTCACCATTATTATCAGGTTATTATCTTTAGCAGATTGTAAACAAGTTGAAAATTTCAACTTTTCTTGTTTTCCAACATTTTAGTAAGTTTAATTTTTTTCTTTTCAAGGTTTTTTTCTATATTATTATCTTTAGTTGATTTTTTGCATTTTCTTCTTTTTCCCCTCAATTTTCATATGTTTCCCTCATTTTTGTTTTATTTTTATTCGATTAATTAAGGATGAAATTTTTGCAAAAGTAGTGCACATCCGTGTAGGAATTGGGTAGGAATTACAAATAATAACATTGGGTTGGTCAAAAATATGGTAGTTGGCACATAATCGAAGCTATTGATAATTGAATTTAAAATAATTAATGGTATAGGATCATTGAATTTAATATAACATGTTAATTAGTAATGTTTAGTAGCAATTAATTTTTTATGTGTTTAACTGTATATTTGTTTTTCAAAAATTTTTAGTTTTTTTTAGTTTGAGCAATTAGATTTATATTTTTATAATAAAATTTTAACTTTTTCAGCTTAAGTTGATGAAATTGTGAAGGTGGTGTGGTTGCTTATCATGCCACTGATAAAAGTTTGCTATTCAAATAGTTTGTCTTAACTTGAACTCTTTTATGGATTTTTTTAAGGGTTGTAAAAGAATTTCAATATTTAATTTATTTATTTTTTGTGTTTTTATTTGTGATAATTGGTGCACATTTGGATTGTATCTATTTATGTTTATAATGAATTTATGAAAACTTGTGGTGAATTATGATATTTTAATTATATTTATCATTCCATGTTTTGTGTATAACTTTTAGAAAATTTATTATTATCATAACTTAAATTAAGTTATGTTGGTAAAGTTCAAGTGTAGAATGAAACCTGCTTAGTACTTAACACTAAAAAAAAAAAAAAAAAAAAAACAGTGAACCTTTGAACCGGCCGGTTGGACCGGTCGGACCGGTCGAACCGCGAACCGGCCATCTCTCCGGTTCACTGACCGGTCCGAGTTTAAAAACATTGCAGAAAAGTACTCCTAGGTACGACCATAGGAATTAATTTTCTAATTGCATTAATAACCAGAAAAACCTACCCCTAATCAATAACACGCTACGAGGGTTATTTAAATTAGATTGCACATTCCCCTAATGTGTAAACACACCAGTTGCCACTAATATTAATCAATCAAACAGTTACGGATTTAATTGACTAAATTGGCACGAGATTAATAAATCAAATTGAACATCGGGCCCTTGACATCCAATTAATAAAATAATCCCATGAAAATTAAATCGGACAACATGCAAATATTAATAGATAAAGGAACACGTGAAAACTAATTAGATCTCACAGATTTTCGGGACTGCGCCGTCGAGTTGACCCTTGACTAGATGAAAGACTTAGCCACGCCGCATAATTAAATCACCACATGAGTTAATAAATTGCGAAGGCATTGTTTTGTACTAAAAAGTAAGGAATGAAGGAGGTTTTCCCCGTTGGGGAATATTGTCAAACACCTGGCGTGTGTCAGAGGCCAGTCCCAGGAAAAAGAAAGAAAAACTACACTAAAGACTAGGCTAAGAAGCTGAACTAAAAAACGGTCCCCTGCCTCCGTACGTTAGTTGCCTTTAAAAAGAAACAAAAGAAAGATATCCAGCGGTCCCCACCGATTGGTCACAAGCTGCCGCCTTTCTTCTTAGTCCTCTTAGGCTTTTGTACGTTGCTTTTTTCTTCAAGAACCAAAGGACCAAAGCCTTTTTTCCTTTCCTCCGTGGTCCCCACCGAAGTCAAAGGCCCAAGCCTTCAAGTTCTCTCTGCCAAAGTCTCCCAAATTTGCATCCAAAAGTCCCTCTTTTTGTATTTATCTGCTCCACTCCTGGAATTGGGTCCAAATACCAAATATGAGTGAATATCAGCAATTAACACAATATTTGTCCGGGATAGAAGGGGAAATTAATAATAAAATTACTAACAAATTATACCCTATCACCTGACCAATCTACGATACTTGGACTTGAGCTTAAATAATTTTTCAGGAATTCAAATTCCCACATTTCTTGGATTGCTCAAAGACTTGAGATACCTCAATCTCTCGTCTGCAGGGTTTGTTGGTGAAATTCCCCATCATTTAGGAAATCTCTCGCATTTACGGTACTTAGATATTGGTTTTCCAAGTCTAGATAACATCCCAATATATAATAACTTGATGAGTAATGATCTGGGATGGGTCACTAAGCTCTCTTCTCTTGAAACCTTGTCACTAAGTAGAGTAGACCTTTCAAATGCTCGAGATGGGTTCGTAGCAGTTAGCATGCTTCCTTCGTTAAAAACACTAGATTTGGAGAATTGTAGCCTTATAGTTCCTCATCTTTTATACGTGAATTTCACATCTCTTTCCTCCCTTGAACTCAGTTTCAATCAATTTCTCAACCACACCCTGCCTCCTTGGCTGCATAACTTAACCAGCCTCCAAGATCTTGGTCTTTCCTATAATAATTTGGATGACAGGGTTCATGATACATTTAGGCAAATGACCTCTCTAGTTAACCTGGATCTGGGAGGAAATCACTTTGATACTTCAACATTGAGATCCATTTGCAACATTAGCAGTCTTACTAGTTTAGATGTGAGTGATAATGAGTTGCAAGGGTCAATACCAAGTGAAATAGGCCAGTTTCCACAACTAACTGTACTAAAACTGTCCAATAATAGGTTAAATGATACCATCCCCTCCAGCCTTTGGCAACTCACCAAGTTACAAGCATTATACATAGGTACAAATGCATTAACCGGTGTACTATCTGAACACCATTTTGCAAAACTCAAAGAGCTAAAGAGGTTGGACATCTCTCTTAACTTACTCTCTCTGCACGTGAGCTCCTCTTGGGTTCCTCCTTTTCAACTACAATATATTTGGATGGGATCTGTCAAAATAGGGCCCCGGTTCCCGAATTGGCTACGCACGCAAAAGGAGATTGAAAAGTTAAACATGGCGAATGCCGGCATTTCAGATGCCATACCCGGCTGGTTCGGAGTGCTTTCTAATGATTTTAGAGGCATAATTCTCTCCGGTAACAAATTGGAGGGATCTCTCAACTCATTTATTTCAGGTATTTAAAATTTGGATCTTTTTGAAGTTCATTTACAGTACATAGTACAGTGGATGACGTTGTTGTTTTTCTTTCTTCTTTTTTTTTTATTTTTATTTTTATGCGACAGTGGCTGATGTTGATAAAAAGGTTGTACAAATGTTGTATCTCGTCCTCAATCACAACCATTTCACTGGCAGTATCCCGGAAGACTTGTGCAAGTTGAAAACTTTAGAATATTTAGATCTGTCCAACAACCATTTGTCTGGAAGAATTCCTTTATGCTTGGGAAACTTGCGAAATTTGAGGATCCTACATTTGGGAAGTAACAGCCTATATGGTCAGATTCCAGGTTCACTGGGTAACTTGGGTGAACTTATTATTCTGCAATTGAGTAAAAATAGATTTGACGGGAAGCTCCCTCCTTCAATGCAGAATCTGAAAAGATTGCAGTCCCTGGATCTGGGAGAAAATAGAATAGCCGATACTATACCAGCGTGGATTGGGGAAAGGTTATCAGACTTGGAGTTTCTGACACTTCAATCGAATAATTTCCACGGAGGTATCTCTAATACACTCTGCCAACTCCCATATCTTCAAGTGCTCAACCTAGCACATAATGATTTATCTGGATCTATTCCTCACTGCTTTAAAAACTTCACCGCGATGGAATCAACTGAACCAGGAACATTTCAGTACTCAAACTATACTTATCATGATCCCGTACTTCATAACTTTAAGGCAGGAATAGAGCTTGAGTACTCAAAAAACATGGAGTCTGTTAAATCCATTAGCCTCTCAGGAAATAATTTGGTCGGTGAAATCCCGGATGAGATAATGGGTCTCGTTGGGTTGCAAACTTTGAACCTTTCAAAAAACCATCTAAATGGAAGGATCCCCAAGAACATTGGCAATTTGAAGCAACTTGAAACACTTGATTTATCGATGAATGAACTCAGAGGTGAAATCCCTCCAAGCTTGTCAAGTATATACTCATTGAGCTCTCTGAATTTGTCATACAACAAGCTATCAGGGCCGATACCATCTGGAAATCAACTTCAGACCTTGAATGATCCATCCATCTATGAGGGAAACATTGGACTCTGTGGGAAGCCACTCCTGAACAGCTGCCCTGCAGGCAAATCGCCAACAGAAAATGGGCCTGTTCTTGACGATAAAGGTCACAGCGAGTCTGATTTCTCATGGTTTTATGCCGGTTTTGGACCTGGATTCAGTGTTGGTGTAGTGGGAGTTGTGGGAATCCTTCAATTCAAGAAGTCATGGCGCGATGCATTCTTCAGATTTTTGGAAAATGCCTATGACAGAATTTGGGTTATGATCGCATCGAAGACTGCTCGGCTACGGAGGAATTTCCATTGAGTAAGTATATGTACAAAAGCACTTAATATTCTGTTTTTTCTTATTCTGCAATAAGGCACCACAATTCAATTGGATGATTATCCATAATTACTTGCACCTATGTTTTTAGGATTATTTACACTATAAATAATCCGATATGAACAAATGAATCCGTGTTACAATGTTCTGTATTTTGTCGTGTTACAATGTGTTAGGCCTATAACCATTCAAGCTGTCGGTGCTGCTATGGAGACTTTCTTCTAGGTGCCTTGAGAAGGAAGATTACTAGTTTTATTGTGTCTTTATGTAGCTACATTTTGAGTATGGTAACTCCAGATGTAAATGTAATACAAGGATTAGTCACCCCCCCCCCCCCCGGCGGTAATCTCCGAGTTCTACATCAATAAAAATGTTTATATTTTCTGTGTGGTTTTAATTAATAAAATTGTTTATATGTACGCACAAAAAATATTGCAGTAATTTGTTTATGCAGATTAATTTAAGCACTGGACTACATGTAATCTTAACAGGGTAATCAATCACGATTTCGCTTTGGTATTACAAGAATGAATTTTTGTAAAAATTACCTAGGTGAGAGGAGAAAGAAGATAGTAAAAGAATGCCATGGATTATCACTTGCAAGTAGCAATTGTATTTTTTTTTTTTGTGTTGAATAATTAAACTGTTATTGTAAAACATGGTTCAATTTTGGAGTTACAATATCTAAATTTAAAGAACCTGCATCGCTTGCACAATGACACAAAAATTGACACCTGCATCGCTTTAAAAATTTTGTGGTATACTACTCAACAATGATTACAGCTCAATGAAAAATATTTTCACACAGGCAAATATAATTTGTGTCCTATAATTAATTCTTAATAAAATTTTGTAGACTAAATTTCGACCTTAAATTTTCAGAACTAAGTCGAAATTTGTTCATACAATCAACAGCTTTATGCTATTTCTGTAAAAAGACTTTGTTGATTTTTTTTTTTTATGGAAATTGCATAAAGATTGATCGAAATACTAATGCTGCAGTTTCTTTCAACTTTCATTCATTCATTCCTGAGGAACATTTTAACCACAAGTCATAAATGGGATTGCCTTTGCCGTCAACTTTGTTAGGCACCCAACAGCTCAACTTAATAAATTAGCATACATTACGTGACTACAGAACGTTTCCAATATGTGATTTTTATGCATTCTTTTCTTTGATCATCAGTTGAGAATTGTACAAAGGTTATCACTCCTTTGTCTCTGACAGAAGGAAAGGAGCAGGATGGCTTATGCCTCTCTAGCAATTCTTCTATACACCCTTGACCAGTTCTCTACTCCTAACAAAGATTTGATTCTTGCAAAAAAATGACCAGATTGAGTTGATACTTTAATCCAAATTATGAGGGGGTTACATATAACTTTTGAAATCACAGGAGAATTATATGAAAAATCGCTAATAATTTGAAGTCCTTGCAAGACCATCTACAAGATTCCACCAAAGAATCCATAATCACAAAGACAGTACTGATGAAAAATCCTGAAGGACAGATCAGAGATGTTGCATACAAGGCACAACCGCACAAGATCCGATTGAACACTGTGTATCTAGTCATGCTTGTCAGTAGAACAGATCGTTATATATTGGGTAAAATACATTTTACTTTTCTATGATTTGATGATTTTTGATAGGTTGCAATTTTATCATTTATTTTATTATTAATTTCCCCTATTACCTGACTTGATGTGGATTAATTATTAGATTATACTCACTTTTCGTAATTTACATTTATTTCAGGGAGTAGAACAAAAATATTACAATCAAGGCTAATTTGATAGTCATTGAGAAAGAGTTCAAGTAGAAGATGTCCAGAGGTATTTTTGGAATATTACAATGCGACCCTCTCTGATAATTTGCGAAATACAACATAAAAGGAGAAGAAGGAACACAGGGCTAGGCGTTCTTTCCTTTGGGAGGCTTCTTCCTCTTCGGAAGGAGAGCCGCCGCACGGTGGCCAGTAACTAGATAGAATAGAAAATTGTGCAGAGAGATGCACGGCTGGAGCTTAGCTTTTGATTTCTCCTCTTTTAGTTTAGTCTTGCTTTTGACTTTTCCTTGGGAGAATCTCTTTTTGGTTGTTTGTCCTGCGTAGGTCAGGGGAGATTAAACAACTTTGACTTTTCCATTTTCCATCCTTGCGTAGTTTTCTCCCGTATGCCTGGACAAGTAAAAATCATAGAATCAGTTGCTGCAACTTTGCTTTTCTTTATTCCTTTGACGAATTGAATTTTTCCAATTCTTGGAAACAATGGCCACAATTGTTGCTGCAATTTTGTTTGGGTCTTTCTTATCCGGAATGAACTAAATCTCCTTTTCTAGTCAAGAAACAACGGAGGCCTTGGTTCGCCTAAAACTGTGAGATCGATTTAATTTTATTTTTTCCTTTATTTATTGGTATTCGCATATTCCTTGATTATAGTGCTTATGATTATTTAATTAATTGATTGTCTTGGATCCGGATAGTTAGTTAATTTGGTAATCTATTATCAATTGGGACGTTAAATCCGTAATTATTTAATTGTCTCAAAATAGTGATAACTGACATAATTGGATTTGTGTCAGGGGAATACGCAGGCTAACCTAAAATAACCCTGATAGTGTGTTATTTGATTAGAATAGAGCTCCTCTAATACGTAAGGCAATTGGGGAATTAAATCTTACGGGCGTACCTAAGATTATTTCTCAATTAGAGTAGTGATTAACGGGCGTACCTTAATCATCGACACAGTAAGGAGGTGTTGACTGTCATCGCTTGTTTGGCAGTTATAACCTATTTATTAGTAAATAATTGAAATTGCCTTTGTTTCGATGATCAATTGCGTGAACCATTGTTGAAGTTATTCCTTGGCTAGATTCTTAATTATCACTCGTTTGATTTTTGTAAATTGTTATTTAATTTCTAGTTGGCTATTTTATTTTTATTATTTTACTTTTAGTTGAATTGCTTAGATTATCACCCCTGATATAAAAACACCCCCCTTGTCACTGTGAATTTGAAAAGGAACAATTACTCCCAGTCCCTGTGGATTCGACCCTGCTTACTGCTATCTACAGAAATTACTTTTAGTTTGAGCAGGTTTTTATTATTGCACAGGCTAACAACCTGTCAATTTTTCATATAATTCTTCCGTAGTTTCAAAAGTATACATAATTTGTCACCTTTTCCACCAAATTTTTAGAACCGTGCTTAACAATTCTGTCATAATGTTACAGCTTTCCACGAAGACTTCAAGTCGTCTCATCAATTTGTCACCTTTACCACCAAATTTTTAGAACCATGCTTAATAATTCTGTCATGATGTTACAGGTTTCCACCAAGACTTCGAAGTCATCTCGTCGATTTGTCTCCTTTGCCAGCAAACAATTGGTTGATGGTTTTCCTTGAAGACTTTCTACTAAACAGGTTTAGAACCGTCACTGGGCTTTTTATCAAAGACCGATACCAAAGAAACCCAATGCTGCATCTTCTAAGTACTACTTGATAATTAACGATATTCCTACTTTATGTACTACTTGATAAACCGTCATGGGACTTCCTACTTTATGTACCATTCCCTATCTCAAACATCTATTATAATACAATATTCCATTTTAATTTTTTTCTTATTCCTTTGAATTCCAACAATTATTTTTTGGGTAGACTATAAAATACAATAGACTACATAATCATATAATACAAAAAATTATTAAAAAATCCATTTTTTAGTCAAAATTTGCTTTTTTTAGTCTGTTAGTAATGTTAGAACTCAAAGGGACAAGAAAAAAAATTAAAATGAAATGTTCATAAAGCATACATAGCCATTTAATAGATGGTGGAACAGGGAATGATACATGAAGTGGAGTAAAAGATCCTTTACGAATGTTTGGGCGGGTAGTCATGGTATCAATTTGTGTTGGAATACATTACTTTTTTTTTTTTTGGGAAAATGACCTGTTTCATCCCTCACATTTCACAAAAATATTCTTTTCATCCCTCACTTTTAAAATGAAGCAATTTCATCCCTGACATTTAAAAATTAAAGCTTTTACATCCTTGAATCCAATTTTCAATCTGAATCAAACCACCTATCAACCTGATTACAAATTTTGGAGGTATAATTGGTAGATTACTTGGTTAACTCAACTTGAATATAACTCAACTTGAATTCCTACACTGTCATTGTATACACTGATGGTTTTATGTACCTATCATATCATTTCAATTTAAATTTAAATACCAAATTTTGTATTTATGATACACTTCTAGACTCGTAAGCGAATATATTAACGGTGCATGAAAAGATTTACCCAAAAGAAAAACCCTATTATTCCAAGACAAATAATGGCCTTTATGTTATAATATTTATTTTTGTGGTTTGATAAATGTTATCTGAATATGATGAAATTGACCGAGTGACCTATCAATTCTATCTCCAAAATTTATTACTGAGTTATTGGATGGTTTGATTCAGATTGAAAATTAGGTTCAGGGATGTAATAGCTTTAATTTTTAAATGTCAGGGATGAAATTGCTTCATTTTAAAAGTGAGGGACGAAAAGAATATTTTTGTGAAATGTGAGGGATGAAATAGGTCATTTTCCCTTTTTTTTTTTTTTAAAAGAGTGACTCATCCTTATCAATTGAATCAATTTATGTTGGTAAAATATATAATAATTAATAAAGCGGGACGTCCTGATCCAAGTTCTCTACCACTAGTTTAATGTCAACGATGTACATCACCTCTAACAATATCCTGAATTGCAAATTGAACCATCTTGGTTACTGAATTTTCCGAATGAAAAACCACTTGATTTCCATGTCCACCGCACCCAGTCTAGTACGAAGTCAACCAGAACATGAAAAGAAAATTGGTGTAATCTAGTAAAAATGATAGAGAAATGTTAATTGCACTCTCTTTTATTAGTCTTACTCTCACTATCATTTTTGTATGATAAAATAAATAATCGAAGTGTGATTAACATTATGATAGATATATATATATATATATATATATTGTCTGAATAACTTCAAGCTGACTTAGTCAGCCATCATGGCGCGGAAATGAAACCAAAGGCAATATTGACTTTTATCACCCGCATGGTCTTCAAGAATCATCAGTTACCAACTCCATTGACCAAACCATCAGTTATCACCTCCATTGACCAAAGGCACACAAATTTGCCTTGTTATCAAGGGGCGAAAACAAGCCTGCTATGTTTGAATTTTATACGTGGGGAAGGTAATATCATATAGTTAAAAAAACTAATTTCTTGTTGATAGCTGTGTCAAAATCTTCTTTCTGCTTTGATTCATTGCAGTTTTTGCTTTCTCAATATCCTCCCAACCCCCAACAAAAACCAAAAAAAAAAAGTTTAAACAGAAAAAAGTTTAAACATCCCTTTGTTCCTTGTTACACATGGAATTCTCATCAATTTGGTACTTCTCCTTCTGGTCTGTGGTCAGCCTGGTTTTCTCAACAGCCGGAATATATGCTTTACGCAGAGCAATCATCCCGGTATCTGATTTGGTTGAGTATTGGATTGGTGGATTGTTGGAGTGTTGGATTGTTTTATCAGTTAGTTGTTCAGCTACTTATGCATTCCTTTGTCGACCTCTATTGGAGCATGATCATACACTTAAAACTTCTCAAAGTAACAAAATTTTCCTGAACTTTAATGGAGGTTTCACGACAGTTCATACTCCTTTAACTTCTTTGGCATTTTTGGCATACTTTACAAATTCAGAAAACAGATGGAACACAGCAATGGCAGCTGCGGTGCTAGTCTCTGCTGTATTATGGCTGCTAGTGGGCTCAAAACCAATTACTCAGGGACTCAAATATTCTCAGGCCATGGGAAACTTCTTAACCGGTTTTGCTGGTCCTTTAAGGATGTATCCTCGTCATACAATTTTCTGGTTTTTCATTCAAGCTCTAGTGCTATCAACTTTATCTGTTCTTAAATCGCCAAGGTTGTGGGATTCACTTTTGAGCATGATATTGGTTCATGCATCCATTCCAAGTTCCCTATTACGGTTAGCTTCTACGTTGAAGAAATTAGAGGGATCATCATCTATGGCAGCACACGTTTATAAACATCGAAAAATCTTCGAAATTATACTGGGATGTTTGGGAACTGTTTTTGTCCAATACTACTTCAAAGCCAAATCTATCCCTCTCATGTTATCTTTCTTGTCTTTGGCTATTGCCTGGCTGGGGAATCTCGCGAACGTCCAGCGCTGCACTGATTTTGGGATTTTTCATTTCCTTGTTACTGCAAGCTTGGAATGTGCTGTGAGTCTATTTGGTCTCCATTTTCATACTTTCCTCGTCGTTGCGGCTGGAATTTTCTTGATGGTCTTGAGGTTGAAGATCGTGGAGGTCGAATTCGTATCATTGAGGTATGATGGCATGCAAGAAAGCGTCCTGAAGGATTTGAAACGTTTGGAGGAATTGTATGACTCCACCATCCAAACGCAGCAGTTGGAGCAACCCAACAATGTTGTCTAAACTTGAAGATGCCATGGGATAAGATGCTTAATAGATGGGTTATATTCTCATGAATTACAGTTGATTATGTTGATTTAGCAAAGGAAACGTTTGTTCTTAATTACTTGTTCTAGGATTAAATACCAAAATGATTTGTGGTCAAAGGGATGCTCATATAAACTCTCTGTAAATTAAAAATCTAACTCTCTGAAATGTTTAAATTTCTCTATCAAGATTTTTTTTTTTTTTGTAGGAGAAAATTCTTACATTAGCGCACAAGACATTAAATATTTGGTTGGAATAGTCAATGATGATTGCTGACAAATACTGTTGGATTTTGTAAAATTAAACGGTAACAGGAGTGATATTACTGCATCAGGATCACTAGGATGATTATGAACCACACACACTATACCATACAATACATGCATGGCAGAATACCAATTTACCTATTTGATAGTTCAATTTTCATCAATTACAGTCCTAGGCATAGTTGTCAAAATCGCGATCCGGATCGTAGGATCGTACGATCCTACGATCCGGATAACCAAAATCGATCCGGATCATATGCACAGTCGCAAATCATATTAATTTTGTACGATCATACGATCCGGATAACCAAAATCGATCCGGATCGTATGCACAGTTGCAAATCATATTAATTTTTGCAGGATCGCATAGAATCGTAGCAGGATCGTATAGGATCGTGTAGGATCGTAGGATCGTAGAATCGGTAGGATCGTACAATCCTACATTTTTTTTTGTAAATTTGTGAAATACGAAGCTCCATTTTGCAAATAAATGAAAATATTTGTGGTATATTTGTAATTTATCAAAGAATTGCAACCTTTAATTGCAATAAAGAGCTTTTGGTAGGATCTTACGATTCTACGATCCGATCCTACGATCCGATCCTGTGAAACTAAAATCGATCCTACGTAGGATCCCGATTTTACAAACCTTGGTCCTAGGTACGATACTAATTCAATCCAATTAGAAAAATTCTTACATTTGCAAAATCGACTAGTGACCCAGCCGCCTGGAGGGTCCCAGTCCAGTGTCCACAAAGCTACTCAAGCGATCCATTTGCTTGCTTCCCTACAAAAGAGAGAACCTCCATGTACCCTCCCCACAATGTACCTACCCTCTCGTCTGAATTGAATTCTCTTCCATTCTTCTGCATTTGCCGATCAGGAGAACTTGAGGAGCAGAATAAACAAGAACTGCATACTCCTATTCCTCAAAAGTTAATAATAATGTCAATCCTACGATTTCAATCGGATCATGCTGGAGCAGCATGGAGATCATGCATAGCTTCAGCCTTCCGAACAGCCTTAGCTTGCACAATTATTGGTTGCATCACCCTCTTTGACCCGCCTTCATTTAAGCATCACATAGCATTTCCCTCTTTCTCCTACGTGACAGCAATTCTTCTTGTCACAGATGCCACGGTGGAGGACACCTTCCGTGGCTGTTGGCATGCCTTGTATGCTTCCGTCTTTGGTGTCTGTCCTGCCATCCTTAGCTTATGGTTAATGGGGCCAGCCCAGCTAACCATTTGCACCACCCCCGTTGCGGTGGCGCTTAGCGCATTTGTGGTGGTGCTGCCTGAAAACAGCCACCTGATATCAAAGCGTATAGCACTCGGCCAGATTGTATGGTGGCCATGACCCCGCCATCCAAACGCAGCAGTTGGAGCAACCCAACAGTATTGTCTAAACTTGAAGATGCCATAGGATAAAATGCATAATAGATTCTCATGAATTACATTGATTTAGCAAAGGAAACGTTTGTTCTTAATTACATGTTCTAGGATTAAATACCAAAATGATTTGTGGTCAAAGGGATGCTCATATAAACTCTCTGTAGTTTTATCTCTTTATGGTATTAACTAGAGTGAAATGTTTAAATTTCTCTCGTACTTCGCAGTCATAAAACTGATAAAAGTTAGATTGGTAATTTAGTTATCACTTATTAAGTGAAAATGTATTGATTCAATTTTCTTCAAGGACTAAAGTTGCAATTTTAAAAGATGGTCATCTTTTTCCCCGGGAAGGCCTTTGCCGTTTGTCTTTTCCAACCATATTACAACCTGGCCAAATTAGAACTACCTGGACTTCAAAAAGGAAAATGGCCAATTTCGTCTTTGAACTTTTTTTATTGGTACCAATTTAATCTCTAACTTTTATTTCTGATCAATTTGATATTTGAATTTATTTTGCAGTTTTAATTAAAGACCTTCGTGGTAGCACCACTATCTAGAATCGATCTGGCTCCTAATTGACAAGAATATTATGGGAACGTCAATCATGAAATTGCAGTAAAACAAATAAATCGTGTAAAAATTATCAGATAAAACATTTAAACTGTGTAAAAAATCACTAGATAAAACTTTTTTAAAGTTTCACCTCGTGAAATTTTATACAATTTACTTGATTTGTTATTATCCTATGAGTCACGTTCCCAAAATACCTTTATTAAATTGATCAAGTAGGAGTCAGATTGATTTAAGACAATGGCACTGCCACGGAGGTCTTTAATTGAAATCGCAAAATAAGTTCACGTATCTAATTAGTTAGGAATAAAAGTTAGAGACTAAATCAGTACTAGTAAAAAAATTTACGGATAAAATTGTCCATTTGTCCGAACAAAAGCTCACATATAAAACAAATGCACGCTGCCACGACTATTGTTCAAGCATATATATGGTCATAGTCATCAGAAAATCGAAAGGGTTTTAGGTATTCATATTGAAACTCCATAAAGCTTTCATGCCATTTGCAAATCAAGAAAAATGGTGTTTGTTGAAATTAAAGCTAACGATAGGAAGGAATTTTCCAATGCTATTCTAATGATGCTTAGCATTGATGGTATTGGGTTCCAGTAGCATCGAGTCCTCTATTTCTCTGAAATTTGATGGTAAATTAAGTAGGAAAAGAGAAGGAAGATCGTGGCTGTTTTGGCCTGATTTTGGCTCTCCAATTGTTTTTGGATAAATTATCTCAATGTACACGAAATCCGGATTCCGAGTATAATTTTGATGCAATTCTGCTACCCAATGGCGTTAGCGCAAGAACAACCATCCCAGCACATGGTAGAGCGGCATCCTGCACCACCACCAGAGTCAGCTGTCGAGGAAAGACTGCAGCTGGAGAGAACCTTTTGCGTTACCTTTTATTTTTTGCCCTAAAATCTTTCTAAAATTATAGTTTGACCACGAACTTTCTTTACAACTTCATTTCAACCTTGGTTTGAAGGGCAATTCAATAGTTTTACATCTCATTTAAAAAGCTTGACTTACTCTTTTTGACGGTTATAGTATTTTAATAGTCTTGGGGTAGGGAGGCGGAGATTGCCCGTCCTCTCCTCAATCTGGTTCCACCATTGCCTATGATTCTTAATGATAAAATCCCCATCGATGGGCAGTTAATAAGGTATATCGCTTTGGGATGGAACATCTCTTTGTGAGAACATATTGACTGCACTATAAATTTTTTTTTATAAGTTAGTAGACAATAGATAATTAGCACTCCAATATCTTAATTTGGATAATTAATTATTTGAAATAATTTTTATTTTATTTCCTAAACATATTTCCAAATCACTTTTCTTGATTAACTAATAAATTACAAACTCTATTAAAAGAAAATCTCAAACTTTGTTTGATAGCACTAACCTTGTTTAAAATCTTTTGTTAAACATCAATTATATGATTAGCGGGCTAATTGTGCCACTTTGCCTCCCATTAGGTGCCCAAAATTCACGCCTAAAAGGTACTATTTTCTACGCAGCCAATGTTTGTGGAGATTAATATTATTCCTTGAAGTTTTCAATTGGAACCTTATGCCTGATTTTTTGCTCATCATATAGAGCAAATTGTACAATACATACATACATATATAAGGTCAAAGTGTAATATACCAATATGCTTATGATATCGTCCCTTTTTGGTAGGCCTAATATCCTCCCTTCTCTTATACCTAGTTTTTTTAAAAAAAAAAATTTAAAAGCCCAACTTCCATCTTTTTAGTTTGTTTTTGCATGACAGAATTATTTTCTTTTTATTAACGGATAATATTGTAAACATGTACATACGGTGGACACCGGCGTCGTAGTAACATAGAACGGAACCCACGTAACCTACAAGCAAGGCTTGGGATGTTTCAATAGCGTTAATTATGATGTGTCATCCTATTCTTGGCCCTTAAGAAAATGGATCAAAAATTTGGTTGGCACTAATATAAGTTAACTCAGTTGCTGGGCGATCTGTAAAAAAGCGACTCATGATTCTAAAGATATGTCTAATATGTAGTGGTGATCGAAATCGAATTTATCCAAACATTTTTTTTATAAAAATAATAAAAAAGGTTGGTTGGGCGTTATGTTGTCTATACTCAATTTATGTTCATCCAATGATTTAGGGGCTATAATATTAAACTATTGCAACCATCAATCATTTTGACATGTTCATCCAATGATTTAGGGGCATATAAGAGAAAAAGCTAATTACAATTTAGTCATTTATCATGTACGTGTAAACTAAGGCTTTGTTTGGACAGCAATTTTTTAAAATTGCTACGTTTTTCGTAAACACATTTTTCAATCACCTTTTTACCTCACATATATTAACTCACTACAGTAATTTTTCTACAAAAAATTTAGAAAAATGCAATCCAAACAAGGTAACTTAGCTTTCGAGTTTTTCCAGAAACTACTATCCCCTCTTATTTCTTTGATTTTATAATTTCCCTGGGAACCAATCAAGTTCTTTACCTTTTCTTTTTTTTTTTTTTAATTTCAACCTTTCAGGTTTAGCATACTTGACAAATATATAATTTTGGTGATCTTCTTGTCAAACATTTTCCCATTAATCTAGACGGCAAAAGTGAGGACCAAAACTGATTTTTATGGCGATGTGAACATGTTCAAAATTTCAAATGACGATCTGAATTAACTCACCCAAATTGTCACCGGAACTACTAACGCTGCTGCATTGAGAAAGGCACCCCATTTCGGCCCATTAGGCAAAAGTTAAGATGATGGGCTGGGCTAAAATTTCCCTCAAATTTTGCTTCCTCCATGTGTATTAAAGGCGGAAGACCTCTGCTTTGACTTGGGGAATTTCAGCCATTAATCTAGCACCAAATGTATTCAAGTGATCCACACGTCTAATCATTAAAGTTGAGATTCTAGAAGTTCTGGATTTTAACCTTCGTTCTCTCTCACTTCTTAAATTCGATTCTTTTTTGTATTAGAAAAAATATAAAAAGGTAAAAAAAAAAAATTATCAGCAGTGGAAGGTCCCGTTGAAGAAGAAGATTACTTCGACTGGGAACTAAATAATTTGAGGGAAGGTCCCGTTGAACATGTTTTAGATCTTTTGTGAAATAATTTGAGGGAAGAGAGCAATTTTGAAAAGCTTAGGACGTCCGAGAGTGGGCAATTAATTGCAAACAACGTTCGGAGATTTGGAAGTTTTTCCTTTACAAGTTTGTATAGTTTTCAAGAGTTCGAGGAGAGGATGGCGTTGTTCACCTCAGCTCAAAGTTTGTATAGCTTTTGCTTTGGGATGAAACAGATTTTCGCAAAAATATTTATTCCTCCACATGTTGTATTTGGAGGATATCTTGAACTTTTTAACAGAAACCTTACGTCCATGAGGCAAATCGTATGTCTTGAGTTCAAGGGGACAAACGATTACTCACCCCCCAAGTTCAAGAAGATAAAGTGGAACTAACTTTTTCTTGTACCTACAAGTGGAACTAACTTTTTTAAAATTTTTAATAAGAGGCTTCAAACCTTACACCGGAGGATCAGTTGGCCCATGCCAAATTCTGATATCAAATTTGCTAACAACTTTTCAATTTGAGAATTGTCAGGTCTGCAGTGGTGTGGACGGTCCACTTTCAAAAAGACATAAAAAAAGTTTTTGGGGTTTTATTTTCAACAATCAATTGCACGCAACCGCTGTTGATGCTTGATCACTTGTATAAATAATACCACCCATCTGACCTCCTTTCATCAAATAACCAATGTACCAAAGAAATCCAATGGGGCATCTGAATTTTCTTGATACTACTCCGTCATTACCATTCTTGTTCTTATTCATAACTATTTTGGTCGCCAGCCAAATTCCATTTGGCTGCACTAGACAAGCCCATTCTTCAAATTTCACCTGCATTGAAAGTGAACGACAAGCTCTTCTTCAATTCAGAGATAGCTTGGCAGATGAATCAAATCGTCTATCTTCATGGATTGGAGAAGACTGCTGTTCTTGGGATGGAATTAGTTGCCACAAAACAACCGGCCATGTGGTGACACTTGATCTACGTAATTTGGAGCAAACCGAATTATATGAAGTACTTCTCGATCCTTCATATCATTGCAGGTCTTGCCTAGCATGTGACCAGTTAAGTCCATCTTTGGTCAATCTGACCAATCTACGATACTTGGACTTGAGTTTAAATAATTTTTCAGGAATTCAAATTCCCACATTTCTTGGATTGCTGAAAGACTTGAGATACCTCAATCTCTCACATGCAGGATTTGTTGGTGAAGTTCCCCATCATTTAGGAAATCTCTCGCATTTAAGGTACTTAGATATGGGTTTTGGAAGTACAAATAACATACATAATGACTTGAGGAGTAATGATGTGGGATGGGTCGCTAGGCTCTCTTCTCTTGAGTACCTGTTCCTAAGAGGAGTAAACCTTTCAAATGCTCGAGATGGGTTCCGCATAATTAATGTGCTTTCTTCGCTAAAAACACTAGATTTGGAGTATTGTGAACTTGTAGTTCCTCATCTTTTACACGTCAATTTCACACATCTTTCTTCCCTTAGACTTGGTTCCAATCAATTTCTCAACCCCACCCTGCCTCCTTGGCTGCGTAACTTAACCGGCCTCCAAGATCTTGGTCTTTTTTATAATAATTTAGATGACAAGGTTCATGATACATTTAGGCAAATGACCTCTCTAGTTAACCTCGAGCTGGAAGGAAACCACTTTGATACTTCAACATTGAGATCCATTTGCAACATTAGTGGTCTTACTAGTTTACATATGAGTTATAATGAGTTGCAAGGGTCAATACCAAGTGAAATAGGCCAGTTTCCACAACTAACTCAACTAGGACTGTCCAATAATAGGTTAAATGACACCATCCCCTCCAGCCTTTGGCAACTCACCAAGTTACAAGCATTATACATTGCTGCAAATGCATTAACCGGTGAACTATCCGAACACAATTTTGCAAAACTCAGAGATCTAAAGGTGTTGGACATTTCTGATAACTTATTCTCTCTGCACGTGAATTCCTCTTGGGTTCCTCCTTTTCAACTACAATATATTGGGATGGGATCTGTCAAAATAGGGCCCCGGTTTCCAAATTGGCTACGCACGCAAAAGGAGATTGCAGGGCTACATATGTATAATGCGAGCATTTCAGATGCCATACCCAGCTGGTTCGGAGTGCTTTCTAATGATACTAGACGCATAATTCTCTCCGGTAACAAATTGGAGGGATCTCTCAACTCAGTTATTTCAGGTATTTAAAATTTGGATCTTTTTCAAAGTTCATTTACAGGACATAGTACAGTGGATGACGTTGTTGTTCTATTTTTTTTAATTAAATTTTTATGCAACAGCGGCTGATGCTGATAAAAAGGTTGTACAAATGTTGATTCTCCTCCTCAATCACAACCATTTCACTGGTAGTATCCCGGAAGACTTGTGCAAGTTGAGAACTTTAATAGTTTTAGATCTATCCGACAACCATTTGTCCGGAAGAATTCCTTTATGCTTGGGAAACTTGCGAAATTTGCTGTTCCTACGGTTGGCAAATAACAGCCTATATGGTCAGATCCCAGGTTCACTGGGTAACTTGGGTGAACTTATTATTCTGCAATTGAGTAAAAATAGATTTGATGGGAAGCTCCCTCCTTCAATGCAGAATCTGAAAAGTTTGCAGTTCCTGGATCTCGGAGAAAATAGAATAGCGGATACTATGCCAGCGTGGATTGGGGAAAGGTTATCAGACTTGGAGTTTCTGACACTTCAGTCGAATAATTTCCACGGAGGTATCTCTAATACACTCTGCCAACTCCCTTATCTTCAAGTGCTCAACCTGGAACATAATGATTTATCTGGATCTATTCCTCAATGCTTTAAAAACTTCACCGCGATGGAATCAACTGAACCAGGAACATTTGAGGTCTCAAACAATTCTTATTTTGTTCCCGTACTTCGAAACTTTAAGGCAGGAATAGAGCTTGAGTACTCAAAAAACATGGAGTCTGTTAAATCCATTAGCCTCTCAGGAAATAATTTGGTCGGTGAAATCCCTGATGAGATAATGGGTCTCGTTGGGTTGCAAACTTTGAACCTTTCAAAAAACCATCTAAATGGAAGGATCCCCAGGAACATTGGCAATTTGAAGCAACTTGAAACACTTGATTTATCGATGAATGAACTCAGCGGTGAAATCCCTCCAAGCTTGTCTAGTATATACACTTTGAGCTCCCTGAATTTGTCATACAATAAGCTATCAGGGCCAATACCATCAGGAAATCAACTTCAGACCTTGAATGATTCATCCATCATCTATGAGGGAAACATTGGACTCTGTGGGAAGCCACTCCTGAACAGCTGCCCTGCAGGCGAATCGCCAACAGAAAATGGGCCTGTTCTCGACGACAAAGGTCACAGCGAGTCTGATTTCTCATGGTTTTATGCCGGTTTTGGACCTGGATTCAGTGTTGGTGTAGTGGGAGTTGTGGGAATCCTTCAATGCAAGCAATCATGGCGCTATGCAGTCTTCAAATGTTTGGAAAATGCCCATGACAGAATTTGGGTTATGATCGCATTGAAGACTTCTCGGCTACGGAGGAATTTCCATTGAGTAAGTATACGTACAAAAGCACTTAATATTCTGTTTTTTCTTATTCTGCAATAAGGCACCACATACGTACAAAGGCACTTAATATAGAAGTTATTAAACTTAAATACTTACTAATTATGCTTAGAGAACACTTACTCACATTTGTATTTTGTTGTGTTACAATGTGTTAGGCCTATAACCATTCAAGCTGTTGGTGCTGCTATGGATCTGGTTTTAGAATGGAGACTTTCTTCAAGTATGGTAACTCCAGATGTAAATGTAATACAAGGATTAGTCATCCCCCCTGTAATCTCCGAGTTCTACCTCAATAAAAATGTTTATATTTTCTGTGTGGTTTTAATTAAAAAATTTTTTTATACGTACGCACAAAAAATATTGCATTAATTTGTTTATGCAGATTAATTTAAGCACTGACTCCACGTAATCCTAACAGGGTAATTAATCATGATTTCACTTTGGTATTACAAGAATTAACTTTTGTAAAAATTACCTAGGTGAGAGGAGAAAGAAGAAAGTAAAAGAATGCCATGGATTATCACTTGCAAGTAGCAATTACCGTAAAAGATTACCTAATTGAAGCATTGCTTCCTTGTATGCTGCATAGGAGTTTCTCAAAAAGATGTTGAGATCCCTGTACAAATACTAGTCAAGTTCTTGAAAGCTGAGAGATTTTCCTTGTCTCTTACCCACAGAAATTCCCCAATTGTATTTTTTTTTGTGTTGAATAATTAAACTTTTATTGTAAAACATGGTTCAATTTTGGAGTTACAATATCTAAATTTAAAGAACCTTCTATTTATAGTTTCGTAGATATTTCATTACTTGCACAATGACACAAAAATTGACACTGCATTGCTTTAAAAATTTTGTGGTATACTACTCAACAATGATTACAGCTCAATGAAAAAGATTTAAATTTTTATTTGCCAAAAAGTTGTGAATTATTGCACCACAAAAAAAAAAAAACAAAGGGATTGTGAATTATGCTTTCTCTCTACAAACAATGACGACTTATTTTGAATAATTAGTTATTATATACTACTAATAAATGTACTCACTAGAGTCTAATGAAAACTCATTTAATGTCTCGTGCATCTTTGCTTGCTCAAAAGCAAATGTTCTATATAATCAGTTAAATATTATTTTCACACAAGCAAATATAATTTGTGTCCTATAATTAATTCTTAATAAAATTTTGTAGACTAAATTTCTACCTTAAATTTTCAGAACTAAGTCGAAATTTGTTCATGCAATCAACAGCTTTATGCAATTTCTGTAAAAAGACTTTGTTGATTTTTTTTTATGGAAATTGCATAAAGATTGATCGAAATACTAATGCTGCAGTTTCTTTCAACTTTCATTCATTCATTTCCTGAGGAACATTTTAACCACAAGTCATAAATGGGATTGCCTTTGCCGTCAACTTTGTTAGGCACCCAACAGCTCAACTTAATAAAGTAGCATCCATTACGTGACTACAGAACGTTTCCAATATGTGATTTTTATGCATTCTTTTCTTTGATCATCAGTTGAGAATTGTACAAAGGTTATCACTCCTTTGTCTCTGACAGAAGGAAAGGAGCAGGAGGGCTTATGCCTCTCTAGCAATTCTTCTGTAGACCCTTGACCAGTTCTCTACTCCTAACAAACATTTGATTCTTGCAAAAAATGACCAGATTGAGTCTCTCTTTGATAATCGGGCAAAATACACTTTACCCCATGTGGTTAGCATTTTTCATATAATCCTCCTATGGTTTTAAAAGTTATATATAATCCCATCATAGTTTGAATTAAAGTATCAAAATGACGGAATTTGCATTCATAACAGAGTCAACTAAAATATTAATGTACCCCTATATAAAGTTCAAAATTATTTATTAACAACAGGGGGTTGTGTATATATTTTGTAAACTATAAAGAGGTTAAATGGTAAAACACTAAACCATAAGAGGGTTATATGGTAAAACATAAAATCATATGGAGTTATAATATCGTGCATATTATGTTTATATTTTTTAGTTATTTCAGCCATTTTAGTTTTTAAATAAGGGTAATTTCGACATTTTCGCTGGTTCCGTTATAAATGGATATTTTTGTCATTTTGACACTTTAATCCAAATTATGAGAGGGTTACATATGACTTTGAAATCATAGGAGGATTATATGAAAAATCGCTAAACCTCAGAGGGTAAAGTGTATTTTACCCTTGATAACTTGAAGTCCTTGCAAGACTATATCTACAAGATTCCACCAAAGAATCCAGTAATCACAAAGACGGTACTGATGAAAAATCCTGAAGGACAGATCAGAGATGTTGCATACAAGGCACAACCGCACAAGATTCGATTGAACAGTATGTATCTAGTCATGCTTGTTGGTAGAAGAGATCGTTATATATTGGGTAAAATACACTTTACTCTTATGTGGTTTCATGATTTTTCATATAATCCTTCCGTAGTTTCAAAAAATATACATAACCTCTTTAATTTGTCATCTTTTCCATCAAATTTTTAGAACCGTGCTTAACAATTCTGTCATAATGTTACAGGTTTCAACAAAGAGTCGTCTCATCAATTTGCCACCTTTTTGGGCAAACATTTAGAACCACAATTAACAATTCTGTCGTAATGTTACAGGCGTCGGCGAAGACTCATCAATTTGCCACCTTTTTGAGCAAACATTTAGAACCATGCTTAACAATTCTGTCATAATGTTACAGGTTTCCACGAAGACTTCAGGTCGTCTCATCAATTTGCCACCTTTTTGGGCAAACATTTAGAACCATAATTAACAATTCTGTCGTGATGTTACAGGCTTCGATGAAGACTCATCAATTTGCCACCTTTTGGGCAAGTATTTAGAACCATAATTAACAATTTTGTCGTAATGTTACAGGCGTCGACGAAGACTCATCAATTTGCGACCTTTTTGGGCAAACTTTTAGAACCGTGCTTAAACAATTATGTCATAATGTTACAGGTTTCAACGAAGACTTCCGGTCGTCTCATCAATTTGCGACCTTTTTGGGCAAACATTTAGAACCACAATTAACAATTCTGTCGTAATGTTACAGGCGTCGACGAAGACTCATCAATTTGCCACCTTTTTGAGCAAACATTTAGAACCATGCTTAACAATTCTGTCATAATGGTACAGGTTTCAACGAAGACTTCAGGTCGTCTCATCAATTTGCCACCTTTTTGGGCAAACATTTAGAACCACAATTAACAATTCTGTCGTAATGGTACAGGCGTCGACGAAGACTCGTCAATTCTGTTACAGACTTACAGGTTTCGACCAAGACTTCCAAGTCGTCTCGTCGATTTGTCTCCTTTTCCACCAAACATTTGGTTGATGGTTTTCTACTAGTTTCCACGAAGACTTTCTACTAAACAGGTTTAGAGCCGTTACTGGGGCTTTGTATCAAAGACCGATACAAAAAAACCCAATGCTGCATCTTCTAAGTACTAGATAATTAACGATATTCCTACTTTATGTACTACTTGATAAACCGTCACTGGGACTTCCTACTTTATGTACCATTCCCTATCTCAACACCTATTAAAATACAATATTCTATTTTAATTTTTTTCTTATTCCTTTGAATTCCAACAATTATTTATTGGGTAGGCTATAAAATACAATAGGCTACATAATAATAGATAATACAAAAATAACAAAAAATTATTAAAAAATCCATTTTTTTAGTCAAAATTTGCTTTTTTTAGTCTGTTAGTAATGTTAGAACTCAAAGGGACAAGAAAAAAAATTAAAATGAAATGTTCAAAAAGCATACATAGCCATTTAATAGATGGTGGAATAGGAAATGATATATGAAGTGGAGTAGAAGATCCTTTATGGAATGTTTTGGCAGGTAGTCATTGCATCAACATCATGATTGGAACACATCACTTTTTTTTTTATTTAAAAAAAGACTCGTTCTTATCAATTGAACCAATTTGTATTGACAAAATGTATAATAATTAGTAAAGCGGGACGTCTTGATCCAAGTTCTCTACCGCTAGTTTAATGTCAACGATGTACATCACCTCTAACAATATCCTGAATTGCAAATTGAACCATCTTGGTTACTGAATTTTCCGAATGAAAAACTACTTGATTCCAGTCTAATACGAAATCAACCAGAACAAGAAAAGAAAAATGATAGAGAAATGTTAATTGCACTCTCTTTTATTAATCTTACTCTCACTATCATTTTTATAATATGATTTTTATTTATTAAATTGTATGATAAAATAAATAATTGAAGTGTGATTAACATTATGATATATATATATATATATATATATATATATATATATATACCGTCTGAATAACTTCAGGCTGACTTAGTCAGCCATCATGACGCGGAAATGAAACCAAAGGCAATATTGACTTTTTCACCCGCATGGTCTTCAAGAATCATCAGTTACCAACTCCATTGACCAAACCATCAGTTATCACCTCCATTGACCAAAGGGACACAAATATGCCGTGTTATCAAGGGCAATGTTTTCAGAACCGGACCGGACCGGCCGGTTCGACCGATTGGACCGCGAACCGGCCATGTCACCGGTCCGGTCTAATGCTAAAGCCGGAAGTTCATGGGGAACCGTTGAAACCCGGACGAACTGTGTGAACCGTTAAGAACCGTGAACCGGCGATTTTTTAAATTTTTCAACAAAATATCAAGAATGGTATAGCTATGATTTGAACCGTGAACCGGCAGTTTTTTAAATTTTTCAACAAAATATCAAGAATGGTGTAGCTAAGATTCGAACCTGGGTCTCCAAGTTTAAATATGACAATCTTACCGCTAGACTGTAGTTAAGTTTGTTGAGAATTCTACTTGACTAAAAAATATATTAAAACATCAAGTTCTTCTCTTATTTTTTTTTCAATTTTTTCTTCTTAACCATTTTTAACCCAAATATCCACAACAAGATTTTCTCAAGTCTTCACCATTATTATCAGGTTATTATCTTTAGCAGATTGTAAACAAGTTGAAAATTTCAACTTTTGTTGTTTTCCAACATCTTGGTAAGTTTAATTTTTTTCTTTTCAAGGTTTTTTCTTCTATATTATTATCTTTAGTTGATTTTTTTGCATTTTCTTCTTTTTCCCCTCAATTTTCATATGTTTCCCTCATTTTTGTTTTATTTTTATTTGATTAATTAAGGATGAAATTTTTGCAAAAGTAGTGCACATCCGTGTAGGAATTGGGTAGGAATTACAAAAAATAACATTGGGCTGGTCAAAAATATGGTAGTTGACACATAATCGAAACTATTGATAATTGAATTTAAAATAATTAATGGTATAGGATCATTGAATTTAATATAACATGTTAATTAGTAATGTTTAGTAGCAATTAATTTTTTATGTGTTTAACTATATATTTGTTTTTCAAAAAATTTTAGTTTTTTTTTAGTTTGAGCAATTAGATTTATATTTTTATAATAAAATTTTAACTTTTTCAGCTTAAGTTGATGAAATTGTGAAGGTGGTGTGGTTGTTTATCATGCCACTGATAAAAGTTTGCTATTCAAATGGTTTGTCTTAACTTAAACTCTTTCATGGATTTTTTTAAGGGTTGTAAAAGAATTTCAATATTTAATTTATTTATTTTTTGTGTTTTTATTTGTGATAATTGGCGAACATTTGGATTGTATCTATTTATGTTTATAATGAATTTATGAAAACTTGTGGTGAATTATGATATTTTAATTATATTTATCATTCCATGTTTTATGTATAACTTTTAAGAAATTTATTATTATCATAACTTAAATTAAGTTATGTTGGTAAAGTTCAAGTGTAGAATGAAACTTGCTTAGTACTTAACACCAAAAAAAAAAAAAAAAAAAAAAAAACAGTGGACCTTTGAACCGGTCGGACCGGTCAGACCGCATACCGGCCGCCTCTCCGGTTCACTGACCGGTCCGAGTTTAAAAACATTGATCAAGGGGCGAAAACAAGCCTGCTATGTTTGAATTTTACACCTGGGGAAATTGCTAAAATGGTCCCCATGACAAACCCTATCTGAGTCTTTCACTGTATTAACAGTTATACACCTAATGCTTAATCATGTAGACATTTTATCCTTTTGGAGGCAATATTTAAACTGTGTATGCTCAAAATCTTTTCTATTCTAACAAGAGTTATATATAGAATAGTTTTCTGCTTCAAACTTAACCAAAGAATCTCTCAAAACTTCATGGAATTAGCATTTGGTGCCAAAAATGACTTAGTTTGAAATTTGGGTTCAGAATGTTATGCAAGCCCTATCCCACTGAGAATATAATGTTGGCTGGTGTTAATGCCGTGCCACAAGTTTAATTTGATTTTCACAACAAATTTTGGATAATATGCCAAACTTGCCGTTCTGAAGTCCAAATGTAATTTGGACTCAAAAGGGGTAAATTTTGTTATTTTAACAAAAATTATTGTGGAATAACATTTCGCTTGTGGCAATGCCAATTGATTTTTGTGAATTTTTTTAGCGAGAATTTAAAAAACTTATCCACTACATTTTCATATTTGTTATTAAAACTTAGAGATACTTTTCTTTTTTGTGGAATTTTAGTTTTTGACCCCATACAATTTTAGCTTCCACCAGGCCTTCTTAGTCCGAAGGTAATATCATATAGTTAAAAAACTAATTTCTTGCTGATAGCTGCGTCAAAATCTTCTCTGTTTTGATTCATTGCAGTTTTTGCTTTCTCAATATCCTCCCCCACCACCCCCACCCCCAACAAAAACCAAAAAAAAAAAAAGAAAAGAAAGTGTAAACAGAAAAGAGATCTGTACCTAAACATCCCTTTGTTCCTTGTTACACATGGGATTCTCATCAATTTGGTACTTTTCCTTCTGGTTTGTGGTCAGCCTGGTTTTCTCAACAACCGGAATATATGCTTTACGCAGAGCAATCATCCCGGTATCTGATTTGGTTGAGTATTGGATTGGATTGTTGGAGGGTTGGATTGTTTTATCAGTTAGCTGTTCAGCTACTTATGCATTCCTTTGTCGACCTCTATTGGAGCATGATCATACGCTTAAAACTTCTCAAAGTAACAAAATTTTCCTGAACTTTAATGGAGGTTTCACGACAGTTCATACTCCTTTAACTTCTTTGGCATTTTTGGCATACTTTACAACTTCAGGACACAGATGGAACACAGCAATGGCAGCTGCGGTGCTAGTCTCTGCTGTATTATGGCTGTTACTGGGCTCAAAACCAATTACTCAGGGATTCAAATATTCTCAGGCCATGGGAAACTTCTTAACCGGTTTTGCTGGTCCTTTAAGGGTGTATCCTCGTCATACAATTTTCTGGTTTTTCATTCAAGCTCTAGTGCTATCAACTTTATCCGTTCTTATATCTCCAAGTTTCTGGGGTTCACATTTGAGTTTGATATTGGTTCATGCATCCATTCCAAGTTCCCTATTACTGTTAGATTCTACGTTGAAGAAATTAGAGGGATCATCATCTATGGCAGCATACGCTTATAAACATCGAAAAATCCTCTAAATTATACTGGGATGTTTGGGAACTGCTTTTGTCCAATACTACTTCAAAGCCAAATCTATCCCTCTCATGTTATCTTTCTTGTCTTTGGCTATTGCCTGGCTGGGGAATCTCGCGAACGTCCAGCGCTGCACTGATTTTGGGATTTTTCATTTCCTTGTTACTGCAAGCTTGGAATGTGCTGTGAGTCTATTTGGTCTCCCTTTTCATACTTTCCTCGTCGTTGCGGCTGGAATTTTCTTGATGGTCTTGAGGTGGAAGATCGTGGAGGTCGAATTCATATCATTGAGGTATGATGGCATGCAAGAAAGCGTGCTGAAGGATTTGAAACGTTTGGAGGAATTGTATGGTGGCCATGATCCCGCCATCCAAACGCAGCAGTTGGAGCAACCCAACAGTATTGTCTAAACTTGAAGATGCCATAGGATAAGATGCATAATAGATGGGTTATATTCTCATGAATTACATTGATTTAGCAAAGGAAACGTTTGTTCTTAATTACATGTTCTAGGATTAAATACCAAAATGATTTGTGGTCAAAGGGATGCTCATATAAACTCTCTGTAGTTTAAAAACTACTTTTTATCTCTTTATGGTATTAAGTTAGAGTGAAATATTTAAATTTCTCTCGTACTTCGCAGTCATAAAAGTTAGATTGGTAATTTAGTTATCACTTATTAAGTGAAAATGTATTGATGCAATTTTCTTCAAGGACTAAAGTTGCAATTTTAGAAGATGGTCATCTTTTTCCTCGAGAATGCCTTTGCCGTTTGTCTTTTCCAACCATATTACGACCCTGGCCAAATTAGAACTACCTGGATTTCAAAAAGGAAAATGGCCAATTTCATTTTTGAACTTTTTGTTGGTACCGCTTTAATTCCAAACTTTTATCTCTGATCAATTTGATATTTAAATTTATTTTGTAGTTTTAATTAAGGACCATCGTGGTAGCACCACTATCTAGAATCGATCTGACTCCTAATTAACTAATTAAACAAGAACATTATGGGAGCGTCACTCATGAAATTGTAATAAAACAAGTAAATCGTGTAAAAAATCACCAGATAAAACTTTTAAATTGTGTAAAAAATCACCTGATAAAACTTTTTTAGAGTTTAATCTTGTGAAATTTAAAAGTTTAATCTTGTGAAATAGTAGTATGTATCTAGTCATGCTTGTCAGTAGAAGAGGTCATTATATATTGGGTAAAATACACTTTACTCTTCTATGATTTAATGATTTTTTATACAACCCTTCCATAGTTTCAAAAGGCATATATAACCTCCTTAATTTGTCACCTTTTCCACCAAACTTTTAGAACCGTGCTTAACATTTCTGTCATAATGTTACAGGTTTCAACGAAGACTTCAGGTCGTCTCAATTTGCCACCTTTTTGGGCAAACATTTAGAACCACAATTAACAATTCTGTCAAATGTTACAGGCGTCAACGAAGACTCATCAATTTGTCACCTTTTTGGGCAAACATTTAGAACCATGCTTAACAATTCTGTCGTAATGTTACAGCTTTCCACGAAGACTTCAAGTCGTCTCATCAATTTGCCACCTTTTTGGGCAAACATTTAGAACCACAATTAACAATTCTGTCATGATGTTACAGGCATCAACAAAGACTCATCAATTTGTCACCTTTTTGGGCAAACATTTAGAACCATGCTTAACAATTCTATCATAATGTTACAGGTTTCCACGAAGACTTCAAGTCGTCTCATCAATTTGCCACCATTTTGGGCAAACATTTAGAACCATGCTTAACAATTCTGTCGTAATGTTACAGGTTTCCACGAAGACTTCAAGTCGTCTCATCAATTTGCCTCCTTTTTGGGCAAACATTTAGAACCATGCTTAACAATTCTGTCATGATGTTACAGGTTTCCACCAAGACTTCCAAGTCGTCTCGTCGATTTGTCTCCTTTTCCACCAAACATTTGGTTGATGGTTTTCTACTAGTTTCCACGAAGACTTTCTACTAAACAGGTTTAGAACCGTCACTGGGGCTTTGTATCAAAGACCGATACCAAAGAAACCCAATGCTGCGTCTTCTAAGTACTACTTGATAATTAACGATAACGTTCTCATTATTAAGTATTAGGTATTCATGGCATAAACTTGCCCAATTCAATCTGGCAATTAATTGGACATATTGAAGCCAGCCTTGGTATGGTTACAGGATCAAAGGATACGTTTATACAACTCAATGGCCGAAAGTCTCATTTAAATATTTTGATAATCAAAATAAGAATTTTTCTTTGGCAAATTAATTCAAGATCCATTTTCACGAGCTCCAATTCAAATTGTCTTCCTCTTTAGCAATTGAAATATCAAAACTCACCGACATGTATCAACTAATAGACTCAAGGTGCGTTTGATAAACATGTATTAACTCGTATCAACCAAAATCTGAGGTCTAAAATTTGAAATTTGAAATTTATTAAGTTACTGAACTATTAAATCTGAATTTGATATGACTTATTATTTGAAAACACTGAATATAGTAAGCCTATTGTATAGTTATAGACAACTGAATATTGAATTTTATATAATTTATAAAATTGACCTTATGTTGATTTATTCATTAATGATGTTATTAAAATGTTATATTTATTGGTAATATATATGATTTAATTTTTTTGAGCATAGATATTTAAAAATAAAACAAGAATGAACCACAAAAATAAATATAAAAATACAATATAAAAAATTTGTCTAAGAAAAACAAATTTATTTGAGAAAAAGAAATAAATTTTAGCACAATCTTCAATAGCTTCTTTTGCTCCCTTGTTAACATCTGTGGATACGATAAAAGAATTATTTTAACATAACAAAAGTACAAAAAAAATTCTTGCATTTTAACACAACTTATCACTTTTTTGTTTGGAGTATGTTTTGTCTAGACAATTTAGAACCACTTAATTAATTAATTAAGAAGTTCTAATTATCTTGAACTTGGGGGACAAACAATTACTCAGCCCCAAGTTCAAGAAGGTAAAGTGGAAATAACTTTTTCTTGTACCTATACTTTAATAAAATTTTAAACGCAGAACTTCCATCTTTCAGGTACGTTTTTGTATGACAAAATTGTTTTATGTTTGCTCTTTTATTTTTATGGATAATTCTATATACATATGGTGGATATTAGGGTGGTGTGCTTATAGCATAGAACCGAGCATGTATAACCTATAATCCAAGCTTTGTGCTTTGGGGGTAATTGGGATGGGTTCTTTTATTCTTAGCCCATAGGACAATGGATAAAAAAAGCCCGCCAGGAAATATTTTGTCTACAAAAATTGTACATTTAATGCAAAGGCACAATCAAGGGTGGCTGATAATACAAGTGTCTTGTAATGGGCTCACCCTTCTTTTTTGGGTTACTTATCCTGTGTCTTAGTGCATGGAAAAAGGGGGAAAAAAAGCTAATTACAATTTTTAAATTGTTTTAATAAGAGGCTCCAAACCTTACATCGGAGGAGGAGGGAAAGGAAAGAGTTTAAGACTCAAATCAATGATCTCATAGTTATGTAAATAATGCCCCGTATCACCTAATTTACATTTTCAACAAAGCTAATCATAATTTTGTCATTTATTATATAAGTTTTCGAGTTTTCCCAAAACACTACAACCATCCCTCATTTCTTTGATTTTGTAATTCCCATTTTTTTGGTTAATTTCAGCCTTTCAAGTTTAGGATATTTGACAGATATTGATTAATTTGATGATTTTCTTGTTAAACATTCTCATATTAATCTAAACTGTAAAAGTGAGGAACAAAACTGATTTTCTTTTAATAATGAAGTGAATCACCAGGTCAATTCTAACACCAAATTGATATCCTACCTACTAAATTGTGTGGCATGTATGTCACGACTGCCTTCCATTCACGGCAGAACAGCACGCCCGCATATTTTCAAGATATCATGACAATGTATGTAGGACTTCCTTCTTTCTCTTGTTTTGGAATGCAGACTTGAAATTGTCCATTTCTCGTCGTTTTTCTTCTAACCTCCACTTTTTGATGGTTGAAAGGCAACTCAGATGTTTTAGTTACATAAAAAAGTTTATTATGATGTTAAATGATGTTTTCATTGGAGGAAAAACAATACAGATCTGCATCAATTTATTTGGGCTAACAAAGATAGCACATTTCTCAAGAATTTGCAGGAAACAAAGAAATAAAAATCATATTCTGTTTTACTCCCCCTTAAATGTTGGGGGAACCTTTGGTTGATTAATCCAAGCTCATCATAAATCAGTTGGTCCATGCCATTGCCAAATTCGGATATTAAAATTTTCTAACAACTTTTCATTCTGGAAATTGTCAGCATCAGAAAAGAGAAAGTGCTCAACAGCTGTGAGACTTTCGCAACGGCTGTTGTGTGGTTTTATCACCTTCTTACGAACATTAACAGCCGCAGCTGATGCTTTATCACTCGTATAAATGGTACCACCCATCTGACCTTGTTTCATCAAATAACCAATGTACCAAAGAAATCCAATGAGGCATCCGAATTTTCTTGATACTACTTCTTCATTGTTGTCCTTGTTCTTATTCATAACTATTTTGGTCACCAGCCAAATTCCACTTGGCTTCACTGGACAAGCTCACTCTTCAAATTTCACCTGCATTGAAAGTGAACGACAAGCTCTTCTTCAGTTCAGAGATAGCTTGACAGATGAATCAAATCGTCTATCGTCATGGATTGGAGAAAACTATTGTTCATGGGATGGAATCAGTTGCAACAAAGTAACTGGCCATGTGGTGAAACTCGATCTATGCAATTCGGAGCAACCTGGATTCGAAATTTATAGTCATTGGTATCATTGCAGATCTTGCCTGGCAGGTCATCAGTTAAGCCCATCTTTGGTCAATTTGACCAATCTGCGGCACTTGGACCTGAGCTTGAATAATTTTTCGGGAATCCGGATTCCCACATTTCTTGGATTGCTCAAAGAATTGAGATACCTCAATCTCTCGGATGCAGGGTTTGTTGGTGAAGTTCCCCATCATTTGGGAAATCTCTCGCATTTAAGGTACTTAGATATTGGTGTTGTTTTAGGTGGAATTATTCAGAATAAATTGACAAGTAATGATCTTGAATGGGTCGCTAGGCTCTCTTCTCTTGAAACCCTGTCCCTAAACAGTGTAGACCTTTCGGGTGCTCAAGATGTGTTCAACGCAATTAACATGCTTCCTTTGCTAAAAGCACTAGATTTAGAGGGTTGTAGACTTACCATTCCTCATCTTTTACATGTCAATTCCACATCTCTTTCTTCCTTGGATCTCAGTGCCAATCAATTTATCAACCCCACCATCGCTCCTTGGCTGGGTAACCTTACGGGCCTCCAAGATCTTAATCTTCGTTTTTGTTATCTAGGTGGTGAGGTTCATGATACATTTGAGCAAATGGGATCTCTAGTTAAACTCAATCTGTATGGAAACTGCTTTGATACTTCAACATTGAAATCCATTTGCAACATTAGCAGTCTTACTAGTTTGCAGATGACTGAAAATAACTTGCAAGGGTCAATACCAAATGAAATAGGTCAGCTTCGGAAACTAACTGGACTATATTTGTTCTTTAATGAGTTAAATGGGACGATTCCTTCAAGTCTTTGGGAACTCACCAAGTTACAAACATTAGGGGTCTGTTTGGTTGGAAGTAAAATGTTTTCCTTGGGAAAATATTTTCCGCGGAAGTAATTTTCCATGAAAATCATTTCCCTTTCATCATTTTCAGGTGTTTGGTTAGCTTATTAAAAATATTTCTTACTTTATTTTTCTGGTGCTTGTTTAACTTTTGAAATATTTTCACTTTTATCTCTATCTTTACTTTCTACACATTATAACTACATACTTCTTCCCATGCAAAATAAGAAAATTTATCTCATTGTTTAACTTTAAAAAATCTTGGAGAGAAATGTATATATGAATAAAAAATATCTCCTTAAACAATAAACAAATTGCTGGCCATTTAGTGTCAAATATCAATCACATGCAATGCTTATTGTGACATATATCTTGCACTCTCACTGCTGAAAATTTCTCTAGAAAAGAATGTCCCTATTATACATAATTAATTACTAGCATAGGATGAGCAGGATGAGGTTTTTTTTTATTTTGAATATACTGGGGGAGGGTTGGGTGGTACGGGGGAGGGAGTGTAAGGAAGATGTCATGGGTTCGAGTCCTTCTGTTTACACTAAAAAAAAAAGAACATACTATAAGATGTTTTCAGTAAGTTTGGAACATACTACTGGCGGGATGCATGCATTTCGGAAAACAACTTCAGTAAGTTTGGAAGGGAAGTTGTTTTCCATAAGATGAGTGAAAATATTTTACATAGGAAAATGTTTTCAGTAACTTTTGTGCAACCAAACACGGGAAATTAGGAAAATATTTTCACCCGAAACAAACGGACCCTAGAAGTAGATAGAAATTCATTAACTGGTGTACTATCTGAACACCATTTTGTGAAACTCAGAGAGCTAAATAGTTTGTACATTTCTTATAACTTCCTCTCTCTGCACGTGAGCTCCTCTTGGGTTCCTCCTTTCCAACTAAGGCACATTACGATGGATTCTATCGAAACAGGGCCCCAGTTTCCAAATTGGCTCCGGACCTAAAAGGAGATTGAAGTGTTATTCATGCAAAATGTGAGCATTTCGGATGCCATACCCAGCTGGTTTGGACTGCATTTTAATTATCTTAAAGCCTTAGATATCTGCCGTAACAATTTGGAAGGATCTCTAAAGTCATTTGCAACAGGTATTTTGAATTTGGATCTTTCACGAAGTGCATTTGCAGGAAATAGTAGCTGATTATTATTATTATTATTTTATGCAGCAGTTGCCGATGTTGATAAAGAGGCTATAAAAATAGAGTCTCTTTACCTCGGTCACAACCGTTTCATAGGTAGTATCCCAGAAGACTTGTGCAGGTTGAAAACTTTAATGGTTTTAGATCTATCCAACAACCATTTGTCTGGAAGCATTCCTTTGTGCTTGGGTAACTTGCGACATTTGGTCGCCCTAAGTTTGTTAGATAACAACCTATGTGGTCAGATCCCAAGTTCACTAGGTAACTTGGAGGAACTTGGTACTCTGCATTTGAGTGGAAATAAATTTGATGGGAAGCTTCCATCTTCAATGCAAAACCTGATAAGATTGCAAACCCTTGATCTCGGAGAAAATCGAATACAGGATATTATACCAGTGTGGATTGGGGAAAGGTTATCGGACTTGAAGTTTCTGAGACTCGAGTCAAATAATTTCCATGGAGGTATTCCTGATAAATTCTGCCAACTCTTACATCTTCAGGTGCTCAACCTAGCACACAATAATTTATCAGGATCTATTCCTCACTGCTTTAATAACTTCACAATGATGGTGTCAAGAGAAGCAGCATCAGCTGACTTGCTAATGAGAAATTATTTTGAATTAATACTTCTAAACTTGAAGGGAGGAAGAGAACTTGAGTATTCAAATAACTTATTGTCTGTTAAATCGATTATCCTCTCAGCAAATAATTTAGTTGGTGAAATCCCTGATGAGATAATGGATCTCGTTGGGTTGCAAATTTTGAACCTTTCAATAAACCATCTAAATGGGAGGATCCCCCAGAAGATTGGCAATTTGAAGCAACTTGAAACACTTGATGTATCGACGAATGAACTCAACGGGGAAATCCCTCCAAGCTTGTCTGGTTTAAACTCATTAAGCTCCCTGAATTTGTCATACAATAAGCTATCAGGACCAATACCATCTGGAAATCAACTTCAGACCTTGACTGATCCATCCATCTATGAGGGAAATATTGGACTCTGTGGGAAGCCACTCAATAGCTGCCCTGCAGACGAATTGCCGACAGAAAATGGACCTATTCTTGATAGTAAAGGTCACAGCGAGTCTGATTTTTCATGGTTTTATGCCGGTTTTGGACCGGGATTCAGTGTTGATGTCGTGGGAGTTTTGGGAATCCTTCAATTCAAGAAGTCTGACAGGTGTCGAGCCTGTGCAATAATAATTACCTACTTGAGAAAAATACAGATTTTGTATATAGCGGTGAGTAGGGTCGAATCCACAGGGACTGTGGATAACTTATTTCTTTTAGAGTCCGAAGTATGGGGGGTTTCTGGATAATATGAAATAACTAATTAACTAACTAATAAAGCAACCAATAGAAATAAATAGAAAGTAATCAATAACCAATACGACTCTAGCCAAAGGTACAACTTTTCAGACACTGTCCATTCAACTGATCATCGATGCAAAGATAATTCAATTACTCATTACTAGATTGGTTATAGTTATCAACAAGCTCTGACAACCAATTCTTCCTTACTTTTTCAACAGTCAAGGTACGACCATTGACTGCTTCTCTAACCAGAAAACAACCCTAGATACGACCGTAGAAATTTAATTATCCAGTTGCATTAAAACTAGAAGAACCCAACCCTAACCAATAAACACGCTAAGAAGGTTTAGTTAAGCCAGATCTTACGTTTCCCCAACATAAAACCAATTATGGTGGTTGCCACTAGTTGTCAACTAAACGAACAATTACGGATTCAATTTAATTAACGTGGCAGTAGGCTATTATATTAAATTAAATATCTGGCCGTTGATACTCAATTAATAAAATACCCATGAGCAATTAATTCAGAAAATGCATGAATAGTAATGAATTAAAAGAAATAATGAAAATTCGATTAGATCTCATAGATATTATGGACCGCGCCTTCGCGTCGACCTTTGGGTAGAGGAGAAAACTAGCCGCTCTTCATCATATCACTCTCCCGTGATTTAATTGATATCATCCAATTATTTACCAATAATCTAGGAGAGGCGGAATAACAACGGACCCGAAGAAAAATTCTATCTTCACTTTGTTTCGTGTTTGTACCAAAAGCAAAAGGTAAAAGCTCCTGTCTCACGACAGGCGTCTGAGATAAACGAAACAAAGACGACAGACTTCAATTCGTCTTCCAGGGTTCGCAAACGAAAGCTACTCCCCAATTGTCTAAAGCTAGTGCGAAAAGTCCAAAGAAAAAGAAGACGTCTGACCCTAAAAAGCAAAAACTAAAAGTTAATCTATTAATTAAAATGTGAATCTCGCTTTCTTTTGGTTTTTGGCCTTTTGTAGCCACCAGGAGCAATTCACAAAGAGTCCCTGCAAAGCTTTGCTTTTTTGGGGTTTTAATCCCATGCGTCTGGTCCACGTGGACCCAACCTCCTAATTGCCCACTTTGCGCTGCAACCAATCTCGCGGGTCTGGCTTTTAGGTGTACCTCTTCAGTTTCTGGCGTGGACACGCCATGAAATAGAGAGTCTTCTGGATATTTGCCTCGTGAAAACACTTTTTACACCAACCACCTATAATTCATACAAATATGAAATATAGCAAAACCTCAATACTTAGCACAGTAAGTAGCCAAAATTATGACAAAATAACAGTGCAAAATGTGCCCAATAATTGCTCTATCAAATCCCCCCACACCTAACAATGCTTGCCCTCAAGCATTTCGGAGCTCAGAAGTACAACCAAGAGAGCAAAGGTCATGTAGTAATTTATACTAACACAAACATCTCAGATCCCTGACAATGTTGCCAAAATTAGAGCACACCGGACAAGTGGTAATTCAAAGAAAATATATGAATACTAGAAACGCTCAAATCAACATTCCGGAATGGCATTACCATAGGCTTGCACATTTATCACATCTCCACCACTCGCAAGTGAACTAAATACACAAATCAAAGGGATTTTAATAAAGTTGTCATGGGGTTTAGGTAAAAGGCGGGATAAGAAGGTAAAAATAGGGTGTAGTGTGTCAAGAGAATGTCTAATATCCACCACATCACCACAACGCTTCATCACAGAAATTTCACGAGCAAGGCATTTTCATTTGCCATTTTCACTGTGCAAGTATCGAAACTCTTCCCCTTTTCTTTTTTTTTTCTTTTGTTTTTTTTTTGAACAAGCGGCTTGCAAGGCGTGGGCACGCCTTGTAGGCCGGAGTCTTCTGCTCACGAGTTTTTTTTTTCTTTTTTTTTTAATGGAGCAGATGTCTTGCAAGGCGTGGGCACGCCTTGCAGGTTGGAGTCTTCTGCCTACCAGCTCATTGCCGACTTCTCCCCCTTCCTTTTTTTTTTTATCTCAGATGCACAGAACACCATACAACTTCTATTCCGACAACACTTGTCACCTTAGATTCATTTGCCTTGCACAAACAACGGAATTCAAACATCTCTTGACGACACAAGATTAAACAAGAAAGTCTAAAAAGGTCATGGGTTATCAAACACGACTAATCAAACAATAGCGAAGGATAAAAACTCAAATAGATTCACTACGGGGAGACAAGATGAAGGCATGGTTTTTAGAAAGTCAAAGAAGGTTAAATCCTAAATGCCCTTATCATTTCAAATGCATCCAATTCAACAAAATGTGGTCTTGACATGTACAAAATAGCAAGTTCTAGAATGCCGATACCATGCATGATACCCACTCAATTAAACAAAAATAGAGCAAACAAGAATAATGTGCTCATATAAGGCTCAAAAGCTCCCAAAAGTTTCAAAAATGGGTCAAGTCCAGTATATTCAACACTCAACAACACTGCCAAGGGAAAACAAAATGCATAGCTAGTATATTTACCCACATACTCATGCACATTGATTGTGTCATTCATCACAGCAACATGCTCCAGCATTAACAAGCATAGAAATAAACAAAAAGCCGACTAACTACAATGTTTTCATTTTTTTTTTCATTTTTTCCAATTTTTTGTTTTTTGTTTTTTTCTTTTTTAGAGTAACAAAGCAAAAAGAAATAATGGAAGCCACTCCCCCACACCTAAAACCTACATTGTCCTCAATGTAGAAAAGATAAATGAAGTATTAGGAGAAAAGAAGAGAAACATCCCTGACCACCGGGGAGGGAAAGCGAGACACTAAGGTGGAGGAGGGTGAGGCGGCTGCATGCACAAGGTGGAGTGGCGGAGGCGGACGCAAGGCGGAGTGGCGGCGACGGACGCAACACGAACAGGAAGGAGAAGACTGAAGCTAAAACAAAGTGAAAAGGGATTAGACAAGACAGGATAAAGAAGAAAAAAAATTAGAAAAGTGGGGCTAGGAAATATTTTTTTTCTTTTTGACTTTCGTTATCGGAAGGGTTGGAAGGCGTGGGCACGCCTTGGAAATTATAGTCTTCTGACCGTCAATTCCAAAACTTCATTTCTTAGGTGTGACGACCTAGCGTGGGCATGTCTAACTGCCAGCTTCTTGCCACAAAATAACAACCCACTAAATGACACTAATACTTAACAAAAACTTCAAAAATATAAGAAAATTAAAACAAAAGAAGCCTTGGGTTGCCTCCCAAGCAACGCCTTTCTTTAATGTTTTTGGCTAAACATCATCATGTTTATTCACGGAGGATAAAATCATGTGGCTCGTCTCAATGCTTCATCTTCTATGTATCTCTGATATCTCTCGTAAATAGAGTAATCCTTGAGCACATGAGGTATGGTCTTCCCTGGATTAGTAGCTGGCTCTAAACAAGTCGATAAGAATATTAGTTCTTCACTTACTCCTCCATCACGAACACTTATTAGTTCGAGATATTTTTTCATCGTAACTCTTAACTTATTCCTGTCATGAAACCCAAAATCTTCTGGTATAATAAAATCGATTTCACTAACAGGAATTCAAGAATAAGAGTTAGGTAAATATTGATTAAGGACTGGAGGAAATGTCACCGCATTTGGAGATTGTTCACTGGATTCATCCACTTGAACCATTTGATGTTGGGGTCTCAATTCTTGCACTTCAACTTTCTTTTCAACTGCATCTTTAGTTTCTTCTTCTTGAAACTCTTGCAGTACCATGTCATTTGTCAGGATAATTGCACTCTCATCCTCTTCAAGGTCGATGTTAGTCTGGGAGAGCAATTCTGACATCGACAATGGCTGTTGCTGTTGATATTGATGTTGAAAATCGGTTGGCTCTGGTGCATAATTAAAATTGGAGTTGTCACACCATCTTTGATCATACCTATTTGAATAAGGGTCATGCCACGTTCGAGATTGGGGTGAAAAACTTTCAAACTTATTGAGATAGGCATTCAGGTAATCTTGATATTCAAAACAAATACTGGTTGAATGATCTGTGGCATAACAAATCCCACAAGTTGCAGCAGCCATTTTGTCTATAAGAAAGCTTAGTGAATCTGAATATTGATCATCAGAACAAACACAAGCCTCATTTCCTTTCGTAGAAATAAAATTCAGTCTATCACCAAAATACGAAATGTCAGCAACCATAAAAAAAATAAAAATAAAAAAAATAAAAACAAGATAAACTCAAAAAGAAACAAATTAATCAGGCACCAGTCCCCGGCAACGGCGCCAAAAATTGGTAGGTGTCGAGCCTGTGCAATAATAATTACCTACTTGAGAAAAATACAGATTTTGTATATAGCGGTGAGTAGGGTCGAATCCACAGGGATTGTGGATAACTTATTTCTTTTAGAATCCGAAGTATGGGGGGTTTCTAGATAATATGAAATAACTAATTAACTAACTAATAAAGCAACTAATAGAAATAAATAGAAAGTAATCAATAACCAATACGACTCTAGCCAAAGGTACAACTTTTCAGACACGGTCCATTCAACTGATCATCGATGCAAAGATAATTCAATTACTTATTACTAGATTGGTTATAGTTATCAACAAACTCTGGCAACCAGTTCTTCCTTACTTTTTCGACAGTCAAGGTACGACCATTGACTGCTTCTCTAACCAGAAAACAACCCTAGGTACGACCGTAGAAATTTAATTATCCAGTTGCATTAAAACTAGAAGAACCCAACCCTAACCAATAAACACGCTAAGAGGGTTTAGTTAAGCCAGATCTTACGTTTTCCCAACATAAAACCAATTATGATGGTTGCCACTAGTTATCAACTAAACGAACAATTACGGATTCAATTTAATTAACGTGGCAGTAAGCTATTATATTAAATTAAATATCTGGCCGTTGATACTCAATTAATAAAATACTCATGAGCAATTAATCTAGGAAACGCATGAATAATAATGAATTGAAAGAAATAATAAAAATTCGATTGGATCTCACAGATGTTATGAACCGCGCCCTCGCGTCGACCTTTGGGTAGAGGAGAAAACTAGCCGCTTCTCATCATATCACTCTACCGTGATTTAATTGATATCATCCAATTATTTATCAATAATCTGGGAGAGACGGAATAACAACGGACCCGAAGAAAAATTTTAGCTTCACTTTGTTTCGTGTTTGTACCAAAGCAAAAGGTAAAAGCCCCTGTCTCACGACAGGCATCTCAGATAAATGAAACAAAGACGGCAGACTTCAATTCGTCTTCCAGGGTTCACAAACGAAAACTACTCCCCAATTGTCTAAAGCTAGTGCGAAAAGTCCAAAGAAAAAGAAGACGTCTGACCCTAAAAAGCAAAAGCTAACAGCTAATCTATCAATTAAAATGTGAATCTCGCTTTCTTTTTGTTTTTGGCCTTTTGTAGCCGCCAGGAGCAATTCACAAAGAGTCGCTGCAAAGCTTTGCCTTTTTTGGGTTTTATTCCCATGCGTCTGTGACAGGTGTCGAACCTGTGCAATAATAATAAATAAAACCTAACTACCACCTGAAACAGTCAATAATCAATTCTAGTACTGGAGCAGGGACTCTAGGTGTGCAATGGGTTACTTGATTCACCATGTTCCCGAAGAGTTTGCTTAATCCGATATATTTGAATTAATTATTTAACTGAATTCACTAGCTAGTAGACAGTGGTAAGCAGGGTCGTCTCCTCAGGAACTAGCGAGAAAATTTATTTCTTTTCGAGTCAGGACAAATGGGGATTTTCAAGATTAAATGCTAACTAAATGAATTAAATGCAGAAAAGTAATTAATTAAAAAAAATAATTAGGAGAGTTCTAGCCAAGGGTACATTTCAGAAATGGTTCATGCACTGATCATTGATGCAAAAATAGTTCCAACATTTATTAACAGATCAATTATAGTTGTCATGCACGCGATAAACAACCAACCCTTCCTTAATTTATCGATAGTCAAGGTACGACCATTAACTATTTTCCTAACCCAAAAACAACCCTAGGTACGACCGTATGATTTAATTTCTGGTTTGCATTAATAATTAGAAAGACCCAATCCTAACTAACAAACACGCTACGAGGATTTGTTTAAGCTAGATCGTATGTTCTCCTGACATAAACCCAATTACGCCAGTTGCTACTGAGATAGGGATAACGAACAATTACGGATTCCATTACCCCTAACTAGCAAAATAGCCTATATGAAGAATTAATTATTGCACACTAATCAATCATTCACACGAGCTATAGTAATTAAAAGCAGGGAATATATAAATATCAACAAATGAGGAAGCGATTAAAGTAAATTCGATCTCACAGTAATTGCAGAACCAAATCTTCAGTTGTCCCTTGACTAGAATTAGGAGGTTAGTCCTCCATTAATGGAGAACAGCCATGCGAAAAAGCTATCTGAATCTTACCAAATTGTTCCTGGCCAAATCGGCCAAGGAAGAAAAGTAAAAGACGAAAATCAAAATCAAAGCAATTGTCCTCCCCTCGGCTAAAAAGGAAAAGTACAAAGACCTAAGTCCCAGCCGAATTGTTCCTCCCGAATTTGTTGCTGCCTTCCACTCTTAATCACGCGGGATCCGGCCTTCTCCTTTTCCCAAAGAGTCACGGCTCTTTTTCTTGTTTTTTTGGCTGAAGTCCTAATCAAACGGGAATCTGGCTTCCCTTATTATTTTTTGTTTCCTAATTGAAGTCTACTAGCAAATAAAACTAATCTCCTAAATAGGAAAAGAAACCATAAAAGAAAATATTCCAAGTTTTCTAATCCAATATTAAAACTAATAATGAAGATTAAAATCTTCAAAATCTTCCTTCAAAAATTGCTTTGAATTCGACTCGGACTTGGAAACCAACCCCAAACGTGCCGCCATCCAATGAATTGGAAAATTGCCACTTTTAATCACGTTTTGCTCTTTTTCCTACAATTGGCACCATTAATCAAATATAAGTAGAATCCGACAATTAAAACAATATTTGGCTAAAATCAAGGGAAAAAATAATTATAAATGTAGTAACAAATTATAACCTATCAGTCTGGTTCACGTGGACCCAACCTCCTAATTGCCCACTTTGCGCTGCAACCAATCTCGCGTGTCCGGTTTTTAGGTGTAACTCTTCAGTTTCTGGCATGGGCACGCCATGAAATAGAGAGTCTTCTGGATATTTGCCTCGTGAAAACACTTTTTACACCAATCACCTATAATTCATACAAATATGAAATATTAGCAAAATCTCAATATTTAGCACAGTAAGTAGCCAAAATTATGACAAAATAACAGTGCAAAATGTGCCCAATAATTGCTCTATCAAAGTCATGGCGCGATGCATTCTTCAGATTTTTGGAAAATGCCTATGACAGAATTTGGGTTATGATCGCATTGAAGACTGCTCGGCTACGGAGGAATTTCCATTGAGTAAGTATATGTACAAAAGCACTTATATTCTGTTTTTTCTTATTCTGCAATAAGGTACCACAACTCAATTAGCTGGTTATCCATAATTACTTGCATTTGATAATAAGCACATAAGTGCTCAAAACTAAGCATGTAGGTTTAGTTATGCTATAATCCTCTATGAACAAATGAATCCGAGTGCTTAAATAGAAAATCAGGATTGAATATTATTATCTATAGTTTCTTGATCTAAGATATCAAAATTTCTATAGAAATAGTAAGATAGTGGATATAATCATATAAATTTTTTTGTTAATATTTCTTGCAAGTCCAAACATTATTTTTTTCTAATACTAGCATATTCGGATACATACCACATAACCTCCATTCAAATAAAAAATTCTACTTCTACATCCCTGTCAAGCATCAAAATAAATTTTCATAGCAACAATGTTTGAAATGTCAATTCTAATTTTTTTCTTTGCTGCGAAAGACATAATTATATACTTGAACCAATTTGTCTTACATAAATTAAATGTAAGTAACTCCTAATCATGCGTTCATGTTTTTTTTTTTTTTCATACCATAATATGTACAGAAACAAAAATATTCTGAGTCTTTGGAAAGTGTTTATTCTGCATCCAATGAGCAATGGAGGATGAAAGGGGTTTTCTTTTTCCTTAGAGAACACTTACTAACATTTGTATTTTGTTGTGTTTCAGTGTGCTATGCCTATAACCATTCAAGTTGTTAGTGCTATTATGGGATGTGGTTTTAGAAAGGAGACTTTCTTCCAGGTGTTTTGAGAAGGAATATTACTAGTTTTTGAAAAGGTTTCAGCGGAAGAAGTTTTCATTCCTGTTTCTTACGCATTCGTCAAGGATATATATACATACAGCCCAAACCGTGGATATCGCTACCGATAGCTACTGATCCTATTTGAATACAAGTATAGCTAAGGATAACACCTAATCAGCTAGATATCTCTTTACCAATTCAAACTGATAACCAACTCTGTTACAGAGATATACATTAACTCTGTTACAGAGATATACATTATCCCTAATACCCCCCCTCAAGTTGGAGCGTGAGGATTACGAACGCCCAATTTGCGAAGAAGAAACTCAAACTGATCTCGACCCAAAGCTTTGGTTAGAATGTCTGCTAACTGGTCATGACTTCGAACATAAACCGTTTTGATCATACCTTTCTGGATTTCATCGCGAACAAAATGGCAATCAACTTCGATGTGTTTGGTGCGTTCATGAAAGACAGGATTTGCAGCTATATGCATCGCAGCTTGGCTATCACAAAATACTCCAGCAGATTGATCATGATGCACTCCCAAAGACAATAACAAACCCTTTAGCCATTTCAATTCACAGACCGTGGCGGCCAAGGAGCGATATTCCGCTTCAGCAGAAGAGCGAGAAACCGTATGTTGTTTCTTGGTCTTCCATGAAATCAGAGAGGTCCCAAGAAAGATGAAATAACCTGTAAGTGATCTCCGAGTTAATGGACAACCTCCCCAATCCGAATCGCAATAAGCTTTCAGTTCAAGATTGCAATCAGCTTTGAGTAAAATGCCTTGTCCTGGACTACCTTTCAAGTATCTGACTATGCGCAAGGCTGCCTCCCAATGCTCTTTCCGTGGCTGGTGCATAAATTGTGCCAAAATATGCACACCATAGGACAGCTCAGGCCGAGTTAAGCTCAAGTAAATCAAACGTCCTACCAGCCTTCGGTATTGATCAGGATCCTGCAGCAAATCACCTTTGGCTAAAGCGAGAGAATGATTCTGCTCCATAGGAAACTTCGAAGGTTTAGCACCCAACAATCCTGCTTCATTAATGATATCTAAAGCATATTTCCGTTGACACAAGAAAATCCCGTCAGCATTTCGAGCTACTTCAACGCCCAAAAAATACTTCAAAACACCTAAATCTTTCATGTGAAAACACTTGCGCAAGTATGATTTGAATGCATTGATCAAATGCGTTTTGTTTCCAGCTATAATAAGGTCATCCACATACACTAACACAGCCAACTGGATCCCATCTCGTATCAAGGTAAACAAGGAATAATCAGACTGTGACTGAAGAAAACCATACCGTTTTAGAGCTTCAGCCAATTTTGCAAACCAACAACGTGGTGCTTGTCGTAAACCGTAAAGGGACCTTCTCAAGCGACACACCTTCCCGGGTTGGTCAGTGTGGAATCCAGGAGGTAGCTTCATGTAAACCTCTTCGGCTAAGTCTCCATGGAGAAAGGCATTATGAACATCCATTTGATGAAGTCCCCATCCTTTAGCTGCTGCCACAGAGAGAAATGTACGGACCGTAACCATTTTTGCTACTGGTGCAAAGGTTTCATTGTAGTCAATCCCTTCAACCTGGTTGTTGCCAAGAATTACCAATCGCGCCTTGTATCGTTCAATGGTCCCATCAGAATTATACTTAATTTTGTACACCCATTTGCTTCCTATTGCTTTCTTCCCTGGTGGTAAGTCAACAAGAGTCCATGTGCCATTTTGTTTGAGTGCATCAATCTCCTTTTGCATAGCTTCTCTCCATCGGACATCTTTAACCGCTTGATGATAAAATCTTGGCTCAAAATTGGTTGTGATGGCTGCCAAGAAAGCTTGATGACCTGGTGAGAACTTTGTGTAATCAACATATTGAGCTAAGTCATAAGACGTACCTGAGAATGATGATGGATTGGCTGAACTTGCAGAGGGGCTTGCACTTTGAACTGCATAAGTCACACAATCCTTCAGCCGTGTAGAGACTTTCTTGGAACGAAGGCCACGACCAAGTGCTGTCACACCTTCTACTGTCTCTACGTTCTCCATTCGAGGTTCAATTGTTACACCTCCCTGCCTTACGTTGGCATTGTCATGCGGCACACAATCTAAACGCTCATGAGTTTCACGAACATGAGCAGGCTGCTCCTTTTCCTTGTCTCTTGTCTGACCTACTACCTCCTCTTCAAGGTAATCATCTATGGAATTATCCGTACAGGTTCGAACATGATCAGGTGTGTGGTCAACTGCACATGGAAACTCATCTTCACAAAATACAACATCCCGAGACACAAAATACTTTCGTGTTTCTAAATCATACAGCCGCCAACCTTTCTGTCCAAACGGATAACCCACAAAGATACACTTCCGGCTTCGAGGAGCAAATTTATCCTTCGTACGACTCAAACTCTGTGCATAACACAAGCAACCAAATGTACGAATTGACCGATAATCAGGCAAGTGACCATATAGCACTTCATAAGGTGTTTTTCCTCCTAGTAATTGAGAAAGGGGTACGATTAATCAGATATCCAGCAGTTAACACACATTCTCCCCAAAATCTGATTGGTAAGTTGGCCTGAAATCGTAAAGCTCTAGCCACATTCAGTATATGTCGATGCTTTCTTTCCACTCGTCCATTTTGTTGGGGCGTTCCCACACATGACGTTTGATGGATTATCCCTTTAGCAGAGAAATATCCCTTCAAACTGACGAACTCACTGCCATTATCACTACGAACTATCTTAACATTCTTAACAAATTGTCGTTGAACCATAGCAACAAAATTTGGCAAAATATGGCCAACTTCAGTTTTATCTATCATCAAATATATCCACACACATCTCGAAAAATCATCAACAATCGTAAGAAAATAAGATGCATTACAAGAACTCGAGACTCGATATGGTCCCCACAAGTCACAATGAATCAATTCAAATGTTTCACTAGCTCTACTATCACTAGAACAAAATACTTCTCTCGTTTGCTTAGCTTTGAAACAAGCATCACAAGTTTCATTTGAACCTAATTGAATCTTAACCCCAGAAATTAAACCTACGACCTTTGAAGACGGGTGCCCCATTCTCCGATGCCAAAGATCACATGAATCCAACGTCCGAGTTTGAAGTGCTTGGACTGGCGTCTCCTTCTTGAAGTAATAAAGCTCCTTGCATCGTTCACCCGCTCCAATCACCATCCTCGAAGTGCGGTCCTGTATCAAACAAAGCTTATCAGTGAACAACACATTACATTTTGAGTCATCAACCAATTGTGATACTGAGATTAAATTGCAATGTAATCCCGGAGCATGAAGAACATTGTCTAATTGAATATTTTGTCCCATCCGAATCGACCCTTTTTGCAATGCCAGCACCTGTTCTCTATTAGGCAAGCCAATGGGGCAGCCTAATATCTGGTTCAAGCTAGATAGACAGCTCGAATTTCCTGTCATATGTTGTGTAGCGCCAGAATCAATTATCCAGATAAAGTTTTCCTTACCAGTCATCTTCTCATTACTCCCTGATTCTGAGTTGCAAGCGTTCAACAAACTCACAACTGCTGCCCATTGTTCATTTGTCAGTCCTTTAAGAGTAGCAAAATCCTTTGTTGCAGCAGTGGATTCTTCAATTACTTGAGCTGCATTAACTCGTGCCCCATTTCGTCCTCTTCCTGACATCTTGCCACGTCCTCTTCCTCCAGTCTGTCTTCCTCGACCCGAACCAGATATTTTAGGTCGATCACCCCACCAATCGGGATATCCAATCAGCTGAAAACATCCGTCAGCATCATGCCCTTCGCGATTGCAGTATTTACAAACGGCACTCCTATCCTTGATTCCTGTTTTGGCCTGAACCATAAAGCTAGCCGCTTCGTTGTTAATCTCTTTTTCCCTGGAGATATTTCGAACCCTTTCTTCTTGGCACATCAAGGAATACGCCTTGCTCACACCAGGCATTGGAGTTGTGCTCAAAATGTTTGATCTCACTGTTCTATATGCATCATCTAACCCCATCAGAAATTGATGAAGTTTTTCTTCTTCTCGTTTCTTTGTTAATTCAGTTGCCACATTACACGTACAACCCCCACACTTGCACGTAAAGATTGCATCATAATTCACCAGTTCTTCCCACAGTCGCTTCAATTTAGCATAGTAACTCATAAGGGAGAGTCCTTGCTGTTTGCAATTTGCTAATTCTGTCTTCAGTTGCTGCACTCGTGCACCATCAGTCACTGAGAAACATTCTTTAATGTCTTCCCACAAGTTCTTTGCAATCTCCCTGTGTGTCAAAGTAGATCGCACCGTTGGCTCAATCGTATTCATCATCCACGATATAAGCATGGAATTCACTGTCCACCAGTCTTCTAATTCATCGGAATCTTCATCTGGCTGTGCTATGGTTCCATCAATGAATCCGAATTTCTTCTTGGCTCTGAGAGCAGTTCGGATTGCTCTAGCCCATTCATCATAATTATCCTCCTTCAACTGTACCTGGGTGATTATATTTCCAGGATTATCATTGGCATACAAGGTGTATGGCGACACTATTTTCTTTCCATCTCCTTCCATGTTTTTTCAATTGACAGAAGGTTCTTGCTCTGATACCATGAAAAGGTTTCAGCGGAAGAAGTTTTCATTCCTGTTTCTTACGCATTCGTCAAGGATATATACATACAGCCCAAGCCGTGGATCTCGCTACCGATAGCTACTGATCCTATTTGAATACAAGTACAGCTAAGGATAACGCCTAATCAGCTAGATATCTATTTACCAATTCAAACTGATAACCAACTCTGTTACAGAGATATACATTAACTCTGTTACAGAGATATACATTATCCCTAATAGTTTTATTGTGTCTTTTTGTGCCTACATTTCGAAATATGGTATCTCCAAATGTAAATGTAATCTGAGGATTAGTCCTCCTCCTGTAAGCTCCGAGTTCTACATCAATAAAAAGTTTATATGTATTCACAAAAAATAAATTGCAGTATTAATTTGTTGGATTAATCCTCTATACACTGACAGTCTATACACTTTTACCATTGGATACATGACACATAATTTAAATTTGAATTTGAAACCTAAATTTTGCATATGTGTCATACATCCAACCGTGATAGTGTATACACTATCAGTGTATATAAAATTTACTCTAATTTATTTATGCATATTAATTTAAGTACTTGACTCCATGTAATCTTAACAGGTAATTAATCATGATTTCACTTTGGCATTAGAAGTAAAAATTTTTGTAAAAATTACATAAGTGACAAGAGAGAGAAGATAGTAGAAGAATGCCACGGATTATCACTTGCAAGTAGCAATCCCTGTGCAAATACTAGTCAAGCTCTGGAAAGTTAAGAGATTTTCCTCGTCTCTTATCCATAAAAACTTGGTAATGGATGGACAAGTTAAAAAATGTTTCTCTTTTGTACAATGGTATAGTACTTTTATTTACAGGAGCAAGCTAGTTTAATTTTTTTTTTCTATATCTCATGCAAGATTTGTGGACTAAATTGCTACCCAATAACCCTTAAATATTTAGAATCAAATCTACATTATTTCTCTTTAACTATTTTTGTTTTAATTTTGATTGAAACTGCATACAGATTAATCCCAATATTAATGCTGCAAATTCTTTGAACTTCCAATGATTTCCTCTGGAAATATATCCAAAAGTCGCAAATAGGCTTGCCATTTAAGTCAACTTTGTTAGGCACCCAAAGGCTTTAACTTGATGAAGTAGCTTCCGTCGTATGACTACACAGCTTTTCCAATAGGGCAAATTACATTTTATCCCCAGTTTAACATTTTTTTTATATAACCCCCTTATAATTTCAAAAACTATACATAATCCCCTCATGATTTGGATTAAAGTGTCAAAGTGACGAAAATAGTCATTCGTAGTGGAACTTTTAAAATGTCAAAATTACCGTTATAAATACATGACACACTAACCTCGTATGATTTTTATGTTTTACCATATAACCCCCTTATGATTTTCAAAATATACACATAACCCCCCTTGATTAATAAATAATTTTTAACTTTACATAAGGGTATTTTTGATATTTTAGACGATTCCATTACGAATGATCATTTTCGTTATTTTGACACTTTAATTCAAATCATGAGGGCTTTTGAAACAATAGGGGGTTATGTAAAAAAAATACTAAACCAGAGGGAGATAAATTGAAATTTGCCCTTTCCAATATCTACACAGCTTCATACGTGAATAATTTTCCACAATGTAAGACCATGTCAATGCAATTGTGTTTTTATTGTACTGAATAAGTTGGTAATAGAAAACATGGTTTAATTTTGGAGTTACAGTATCTAGATTTAAAGAACTTTATATTTGATATTTTGTAGGTATTTCGTACCTTGCACGATGACACAAAAATTGACACTTGTATTGCTTTAAAAAATTTAAGGATAAATTACATATAACCCCTGTGATTATTATTGGTTCTCTCCAGCTTTGGTTCGAGATCTTTTGTCTCTTAGGTTCTATATTGGCTCTTCTGTAATTAATCCAGCCACCTGTCTTGGTTTTTCTTGTTAACAAAAGTTTCGCTTTTTCCTTTTTCCAATTTTTTCATCGCTACCTCTCCCCTGCAGGACTTCAATTGGGATTTTACTGATTTGGCAAGGAGGGCATACATGGAAGAAGAAGGGATATCAAAATTGCCAGAAGAAATTATACAACACATACTTTGCAATTTCCTCTCAGCTAAAGAAGCAGCCCAAGCAAGATTATTGTCTAAGGCATGGTTGACTGGATGGCAAACATGTCCAGTTCTAACTTTCGAGCAACCTTACTTCGAAAGAGAGTTTGTAACTCCTGATGAACGAAAACGTAAACAACATATGTTCCGGGTTTTTGTGGACAAGGTTTTGCTAAATTACCAGGAAAAGAAGATTGGGATACATACATTCAAGCTTCGGATGAGGCTTGGGTATGACTCATCTGACAATGAATCTGTGAATGAATGGATGAAAGTTGCTGCTGGAAATGGCCTGAAAAAGCTTCATCTCTCTGTTGTGTTTTCTTCGTACATATTGCCTCCGACAATTCTTGAGACAAAGTCCCTTGAAGATTTGTTTCTGCAAGGGTGCATCTTTGAGCACCAACTTAGAGGAGGTGTAATGTGTAGCAACCTTCGGGCGACTGGTTCTCAAGTATGTAAATCTAAGTGATGAAATGCTGCAGAAGATCCTTTCAAGCTGCAGACAGATGGAATTTATGAATATTTTCCGATGTTTGAAGTTAAGAACGATTCAGCTGAACAATCTTGCAAAACTCAAAGAATTGTCTGTCTACTATAATCAAGAGCAGAGTGTTGAATTGATGTGCCGAATTTGGAATCCTTGACTCGTGAGGGTGTTGGATATCTTCATGACAACATGCCCCGAATGAGTAAATTCACTAATCTTAAGCTTTTAGTTTTCGATCATATTGGCATCAGTGACAATTTTTTTGATCATTTTAGGACTAAGTTGCCACACGTTGAGGATTTAAAGATTACTTCTTGTGATCTATTAAACACTGTCAAAATTTCTAGCGAGTCTCTGAAACTCATTCAGTTGAAGTTTAACAAAAAATTGGAGGAGTTGCAGGTTGATGCTCCAAATATTGTTCGTTTTGCATGTATGGGCGCCAGCATCCCCCGTGTAGGTTTACTGCTTCCTCAAGTAATTGGGAATCGAGAATTCATCTGTTTGTTCCCACTTAACAACCAGATTGACAATTCATGGTTTGCCAAATTGAGAGATAAGTTAACGAATTTGATCCATTCAAAAATTTATCTAGACATGTGGGTCCCAGTTCTGTAACCTGATATTAGAGGTGAAGCAGTAAAACCGGGACCTGAAATTGAAATGTTATCCATAGAAGCTCCAGCACTAGGAATTGAAGCTCGTGCGGGTCCAGCACTTGTAGATGGATGCTTTTGGAGTTGCCGTCCTAAAGTTATCTGGCAAAGGTGTTGTCATAATAAAACTATTCAGTTCACAGATTTTGTCTACTATCTACTGTTGGAGAGATCGATTCATTGGCGAGAAATTAAGTTTTGGTACAACCATCTAAAGGATGTCAAAGTTGTGATCATGAAGAGGACTGGAACAAAGTGGCAACCTGAGATTTTTGGTTGGAAGTCTTTATTGGACGTAGAACCCAACAATAGTAGTGGTGTTCAAAGAGCAATTAGCTTCAATTTAGAATGGTGAGCGTCTCTACAACTACGTTGGCCGTTGATGCTACGACAGAAAATGTCATTATTCAGTTTTGAATCCATGAAAAAGAAGGAACCTTGACATTATTTATGAATATATTGAGACTAAGAAGCTTTCATTATTGGGATTCTGGCTTTTTCTTAACAAAGATATGTAGTAAATCTTAGACCCGTTATTGTTCGCAGAGGCCTGAATGTGGTTCATGAAGTGGTCTTTTAAGTAGAGCTCACTTTATGTTGAAGTTTAATTTCTTACTGCAATAAGTTGAAAGTAGTGGCTTAACTTGTAATGGTGAAGCTTTTGTTGTTGTTGATTGATGCTGAAAAAAAGCCAAAAACTGTCAATATTTTCAGCTATGTTTCCAAGAAATAGAATGATAGTCGATGATGCCTTAGATGGGATTTAAGTGTGATGGCCTATATTCCAAAGTTGAAAAGTGTCAAATATTTACCTGCTACTACATACCACATCTCACATCCTCTTTTAATCAGACTCTTCTATAGTAGGATTAACTTTCCCTCTGCCAAAGTTTCCAAGGATGCTAAACTAGAGATACTGATTCGTCTGATCTCGATAAAGCTGCAGCAGTTCAGGATCATATAATGATTCACTTCTAATTATGTGAATTTGCCATCTTTTATCTTGGAGGTAAAGGTGTCATCAGTTAAATGTATGGTATGAAACTCAAGTCAATTAGATGTTTTCTACCGTAACAAACACACCTTAAAAATGGAAGAATTTTCCACTGTAACAAAACTTGTATCACATCCCAAAAATGAGATGTGTGACACCAAAAACAAATGATAGCAGAGAGTAGATACAAGGGATTGATCCACGTCTTGGATAGTTTGGTGCAGTTAGGATTTGGGGTTTGCCGAAGGAAAATAAACACGCACAATAAAGAGAATTACTAGTAAATTGCACGTGTGTGTTATAATGTAATGTGCATGAAAAGAAATTTCGAAGACTTCAGCTGTCCATGAAAAAAGAAATTGTCATCAAGTTGTGTAACAATTCTTGATATAATTATACAAGTTTATAAGATAAAGTAACTAAATAAGTTGTAGTAAGGGATAATTAAAAAACAGAATTCAAAGTAATGTGCATGAAAAGAAATTTCTTCAAACTATCTTCTTTTTGTTCTTTGGCTTTTTCAAAAGGTTGATAATTTTCTCATCATCATCAATGATCTCTAAATCTTCACGGTTGCGTTTTTTTGTGGATTTGTTTTGTTTTTGCTTTTTTGATCGCAACTTTCTCGCTTCCTTAGCATCTTTTTCCTTTGGAGTAACTTTTTCTATGGCCTCTGCAATGAGCTTTACGATTCCATTAGCAGACTCAACTCCTTGAATAAGAATTTGTACTCTGATTCATTGAACTTGGCCAACTCCAAGTTGATGTACGTAGTATTTTGATGTTGTGTTATCCTGTTAAATTATGTTGGATGCATTGTGTAAGATTCATGAAAGATGTAAATGGAGTAGATATTGTTGGTTTTTTGGGCGTAGCTTTTCCGTTGATTCCTTGTATTCTCTGGCTGGACATCCTACATAGACCTTTGCTGTATCTTCGAATGGGATAACTATTGCATGGTAGCTATCATTTCTGACATTTATGTTTAATCTATACCTATATTGTATGCAATCAAGAATTAGTAATATTTATTTAAATCATATAATACTATTTTAATATTAATTACTTGAGTATATCTTCAATGGCATGAGTTCCACAATTTCTGGCATTCTAGTCCGGTAGGCGTGTTAGTGATTGTCCTATAACACTTTGTGCATGCGTTGTACCAAGGATTAGAGATGTTTTCCACGTCATCAATTGCTGCTCTAAACCAATATAGTTTGTTCTGCAAGATTATAATGCTCTTTAGTGGTTAAATAGAATGAATTTAAGGGTAAAAAACAAAAAAAAAAGATTATAACGGATTTCGTCACCTTTACAATTTATTGGTCATGAGTATATTGTATACAACAATATTCATTTTGGTTTCGTTAGTTATCTTACTTATGACATGCTCTCCATAATTTTCTTAAATTATTATTACTACACAGGATGTTAAATCATAGATATATAGAAGGTAATACATTGACACAAACTAATTTAGACATAAAATAGTATTACCTCTTCATCCATGCATATCATTCTTCTTATTCCTTACTTGCTCTCATTCAAAGAACTTTGTACTATTCCATGACGCAAAACTGTCAATTTAAGTGTCGCAAATGTGGGTTTGTTGGTAATCTCCAAAGAATTGATTGTTGTTATTGTCTCCATGTAAATGATTATGAAAGATGTGAATATACATTGAGAGTAAATCACAAGTGTTTGACAAAATTCCAAAATAATTGATAAAGTACTTAATAATCGATGCAGAGTTAGTCCCATTCTTCTACTAATAGTGCTTATCATCGTATCTAGTTTCAATTTCACTATTATGTATCCAACATGTACCAATTATTTATTGTAAATGACTTGTAAAATAAGTGATTTAACATAATACAATTTTGTTACGAAAATAAAAATTTTATTATTAGTATTGTTGATGGTCAATATATGGATGAGTAACTGTTTGTAGATATTTATGTGATATATAAATTTTACATGGGTGTTTTGCAAAATTAGGAATAACATCGTTGTTTTTTACACCACACGAAAGTATCTATATCTATATAAATTTGGAAAGGGATTTTCAGCATCAATCCTCCACACATCGTCCCCGCTCTCAATTCCATTTTTCTTGCAATTCATATTTAATTTAATTTATAAAATATATTTTCTCAACTTCCGCATCTACTCTTCACATTTGAAATTGTTGGTTACTTTTTAAAATCATTTCATTACAAATTGTTAGTTAATGTGCATGTTATCCTATTTGAACTTCAACTCATCACGTTTTCAATTACCATGTGTTATTTATGATTCTACTCCAATTAAGACTTTTATAAGACCATAAAAAGAGATAACAAATATAACATCCTTTCATGCCTTCTTAATTTAAATAAGTAAGGGGAAATGTTATTTACACTTCCATTTTTTGTTATTCACACTTCAATAATCACTTTGATCATATAGTTTTCATTAATTAAACTTTATGATAAAACAAATGGTGGAATTGCAAATAATAAAAAATGGAGTGCAAATAACATTTTCCTAAATAAAAAGTGACTTTCATGCCTTTCTAATTTAAATAAGTAAGAAGTGACTCTACCTATATAGGAACTTGGTTTGAAGTTTATTAGTGGAAGGGTAAATAAAGAGAAAATATTGTCAAACTTAGTAAAAGTAAAAAAGTAAATGATAATATTTTATCTTTTAACTTAATAATCCTAAGTAAAAGGGCAAAATTAAATAGGAAACAAAAAGGAAATAGTGTCGCGCATTTAAAAAATCAAGAATGGTACCATTCATGAAATCTAAATTATAAAATCACTAAATAATTTAAGAGAAAGATATAGAACATTCGACCCTAAAATACTACTTAATTTGTATATATCTAACCCAAATTTGACCTTGAGTACCATTCATGAAATCACTAAATAATTTAAGAGAAAGATATAGAATATTCGACCCTAAAATACTACTTAATTTGTATATATCTAAGTCTAACCCAAATTTGACCTTGATTAGATTTGAATAAGAGGGCAAAACCCAAACACTAAGGATAACTTTTGGAAGATCAAAGTATTGAACAATAGCCTAATAATAGTAGAAGAACTCACCTTTTCTTTTATTTTGATATGCAAGTAACTAAGGTTTATGTAATTTTTCTTTGTCTATATTTTATTACTAAACTTGAGCTAAATGAAGCAAAAAGAACAGTTTCCAATTATGAACCTGAAGGAATATTCATACTAAACTTGAGGTGGTGTAGTTTGTTGGAGGAAACTCTCCTTTGCTTAATACTCTTGATTAGTAATATGAAAATTGAAGCATGGTAGAGGGATATGGTCATCTTTTAATGCGAGGCATAAAAACTCAATTTATAGTTGGAAACTGGAAATGTTTTTAATGAATAACAAAGGAGTTCGGATGTCCATTTCCTTTGTCATAATTTGTTTTACAATGAAAGGTATGATTAAAAAAACAGACAATGACGTTATGCCATGTCTTGAAAGATAGAAAGATAGATGATTGCAGATATTGGCAAATTAACCTTAAAAAACACAAAAAGAAAGGTTTGTACTTGACTGGAGCCACAATTAATCTCACCTATCCAAATTTGCATAAATCTTGTCCACACAGTTAATTTCCTCTCAGGTCAAGATTAGAACTTTTTTTTCCCTTTTTCCTTATTTTATATCATCATCAATACTATTACTATATAAAAAGTGTGATGAATCTTGGCAATAGAGAGTGTAAAGAGTGTAAACATATATTAATTTTAGTTTTTGTTATACCTAAATAAATTACCCTCATATTTTTTAATTAGAGTTATTGTATCTCAATCATGACATTAATAGGAAAAATAAACTGTTTTAATAAATTACATTTCAAAAATATTGATAATTAAAATTAAAATTGTCCATTTACAATTATATTCACCAACCATTTCCCTATTGCCATTGGAGGTTCTCAACCAATTAGCAGCTTCATATCCACACAAAAGCAAAGCTTGGTTTCCTCCCTGTTGTCTATGTTTGCAGAAAAGCTAATTTCTCTGCACTCTAGTTCTCCAATCCTTAACATGTGCCCTCTTATGACTCTGGTTCCTTCTCGTACCACTAATTTATGCAGTCAGAAGATTCTCACAGGAGGCAAATTGTTGAGGAGGTTGCTGGAGCCTGTATTTAATTACCATTTCCAATCCACACCGAAATTTAAAATTCATCGTCCATCTCCAGAATTTCTTTTATTAGCCCCAATTAAAAGTGAAAGAAATCCCAACAAGGGACTGGTCGTTCACTTCGCTATCTAAGGAATAATAATTTTGGTTATGCACCAAAATGTTCCTGGCTGTTGCAGTTGTACATACAGCGGGACACAAAAGGGATCAAAGGTTACCCCTAACTTACTTTTTTTTTTTGACACTCAAGTATTTGTCTACGCTATCCTATTCTAGAAGGGATCCAACTGAACCTATGGGAGCCGACGGGAACTGAACCACCATCGGATCAGACGGATACACTACACACCCATCTGGATTTGAAGAGCCACGTCTGTGGCAATTAGTGTAAGAATTTCCAACTCCTCTATTGGGAGTTGGTTACCCTAACTTACTTGATCCATCAAAATTTCCCCGAAGTGTAAGAAAAGGTTTTGTGCATAATCATTGGCAGCCGTGCTTAGTCCATTAAAAATTTTGCTTACCCTGTCGTGCTTCATCAACAGTGTAGGTATAGTATGGAGACACAAGTTTTCCGTGTAACAATTGACCAAATTTATTTTTTTTTTGCTATAATCTAAAGAATTAGCCCAATTATTGTTATGTGCTAAACAATTGACCAATTAACTATGTTTTATGTACACTTTGGTTTAGAAGAAAATTACGATTAATAAGAAGACAAAAGATTATAAATAGTTAATGAGAAAATAAAGGTTACATTGATGATTAAATTCACTATATTATGTCATACTGATTAGAAAACTCCAAAGAAAAAAGAGTAAATCTTATATACATTGACAGTATATACATTATCACCATTAAATCCATGACATTATGTGTAAAAGTTAGGTTTTAAATTCAAATTTTGCATAATTATTATTTATCCAAGACTGACACGGTATACACTATCAATATATATAAGATTACTCTTAGAAAATTATCAATAATTATAAAAAGGACAAATTACACTTTACCCTCTATGGTTTAGTTTTTTTTTTTTTTACACAACCTCCCTATAGTTTCAAAAGTTATACATAACCTCCTCATGATTTGGATTAAAGTGTCAAAGTGATAGAAATTATCATTCGTAACGGAACTTTTAAAAATGTCGAAATTATAATTTTGGAAAATATATTTTTGCACGTTGAGTTATTACTAGTATATATTATATTCTGGAGAAGAAAATGTTTAAGAGGACAGTTTAGGATGAGATAAAACTAAAGTCACTATATTCCCAGGTCAAGGCACTACCACCAACACACAAGGCGACTATAAATTACAGGACAAATTACATTTTATCCCCTATAGTTTAGTATTTTTGTATATATCCTTCGTATACTTTCAAAAGTTATACATAACTCCCTTATGATTTGAGTTAAAGTATCAAAGTGGTGGAATGATAATTCGTAACGAAACCTTTGAAAATATCAAAATTACCCTTGTTTAAAAATTAAAATAGTTGAAGTGACCAAAATATATAAACATAATATACATAACTCATTAATCCCGTATGGTTTTATGTTTTACCATATAACCTCTTTATAGTTTTTAAAATATACAGATAATCTCCTTGTAGTTAATAAATAATTTTCAACTTTACATAGGAATATTTTTGACATTTTAGGTGACTCCATTATGGATTGCAAATTTCGTTATTTTGACACTTTAATCCAAATCATGAGAGAGTTGTGTATAATTTTTGAAATCATAGGGGGATTATGTACAAAAAAATACTAAATCATAGGGTGGTAAAGTGTAATTTACCCTAAATCACAAGTCGCCTAACAATGATGCTTTAGTTCATAGCGCGTCACGAATCGGGTACATTCTGTGCACAACTCTTTCTTCTTCTTTTTTTTTTTCCTTTTTATTTGGGAACATTGGAGACCGCTTGTGTGGAATTTTGACTACTCTCTTCTTTACTTCCTTCCATCCTTGGTCCAATTTGACAGCAGATTCTGAAAGATATATTCATGGTGCGGACAAAAACTACTGAACCACTCGTGTGAAAGGAAGCAACAATATAGCACAGTACTACCATATTTCTGTTCCCTGACCCACGAGTCTAGAGTGCTGGTCTGATGATAAAAAGTGTTTGGATCTAAATAAGAAATACTAAATAAGCACTAAAAGGTAAAAACAAAATCTAGAGAAGACTTTGCTTCTTTGTGCTATACCCTCTGGAAATGTATCTATGTCCATGTACAAAGAGTGATGGCTTATGTTGCTATCACTTCCCTCAAGCAAACATTAGACCAACTCAAGATGAATTGCAAATTAGAATTCACATTTGATGAAGTAAAACAGTTCAAAGCTGTATCTGAAGAGATTTCTGTCATCCAAGAAATGCTTCAAGATTCTGCAGATAGGAGCTATGATCATACCATGATGAAACATCTGGAGAGATGCATAAGAGACATGGCGCATAAAGCGGAAGATTTTATTGAAGAATTTGTGTATATCAAAGCAGAGGCCCTGGATGATGCTGCTATCTTTGAGGAGGAGCTGAGTCTTCATCATCATATGATGGAGGTTTTGAGTGAGATAAATTCTATCAAGGATATGTTGACAAAGATTTACCAAGAATCAGGTGCAGCTGCAACCAAAGTTCCGCGAGCTAGGAATCATTCGGTGGAGCATGCATCAGGATGGTCTTCAACTCAAGAGGAAACTCTTGTCGTGGGAATAGACAATGATCTGTTAAAAGTCAAGGAGAAACTTACAGGACTGCCACATAAACTGGACATTCTTACAATTGTTGGAATGGGTGGAATAGGTAAGACAACCCTTGCTCGAAAGGTATTTAATGATCCTTTGATTGAGTATCATTTTTATGTACGTGCTTGGGTTACAGTATCACAGAAATATGTACTGAGAGACGTGTTACTAGGCCTTTTGTGTTCCCTCACCAGACTTGGTGATGAAATTTTCAAAGAAAAGAATGAGCAATTAGCTGAATTATTGTATAGAACTTTGAAGGGTCAGAGGTATCTTATAGTTTTTGACGCTGTATGGGATGGTAAGATCTTGTATGATCTCAGAAGATCTTTCCCAGATGACAGGAATGGAAGTCGAATAGTGTTGACTAGTCGACTAATAGATGTCAATATGTGTGTAAATCTGGACAGCCATCATCATCACATGAGTTTCCTGAGTCTAAATGACAGTTGGGAGCTGCTGCGTCACTAAGTGTTCTCGGAAGAAAGTTGCCCCCCAGAGCTAGAAGTTATTGGGAAAGAAATTGCTCAGAAATGCCAAGGATTACCATTGGGAATTCTAGCCGTAGCAGGTCATCTCTCCAGCATCAGAAAAACAAAAGATTGCTGGAAGACTGTTGCAGATGACATACGATCACCAGAGTCTAAAGATCAAGAGAATTGTTTAGACATTCTTGCCTTGAGTTATAAGTCTTTGCCTCATCACCTCAAAGCTTGCTTTCTATATTTGGGAGCTTTTCCCCAAGAGTTTGAGATCCCTGTCTGGAGATTGATCAGGCTTTGGGCGGCTGAAGGAATTCTCAGAGCAGAATGGCCAAAGACCCTCGAAGAAGTGGCAGAGATGTGCTTACAAGAGCTAATGAGTAGAAGTCTAGTTATGGTTAGGAAGAGAAAATCCAATGGTGGTATTAAAAGTTGTGGCATCCATGATCTCGTGAGGGACTTGATCTTGAGAGAAGTTGAGAAAGAAGATTTTCTTCTGGTGCTGAAGTCAGATGCTAATTTCTTTCCCACAGATGCTTATTATAAGCGTTGCCTCTGCTTCCATCATCAAATAAGCAGATCCTATGTGTTAAACTCAGAAAAAGGGAATGAATTTTCCTTACCTTTTATTCATCAATCATAACGGTATATATACAAGTATAGACATATCTAGTTCCTATTATTTAGCCTACAGATCAGCCTACAATCTGTAACTTATCTAATCCCTACAAATCAGCTATCTAATCCCTACAAATCAGCCTACATCTGTAACTATCTAATCCCCACAAATCAGCTATCTAATCCCTACAAATCAGCCTACAATCTGTAACACTCCCCCTCAAGTTGGAGCATAGATATCAATCATGCCCAACTTGTTACATAGATAATCAGTACGGACCCTGTTAAGAGATTTTGTGAATATATCACCTAATTGTTCCCCAGTCTTCACATAACCTGTAGTGATCAAACCCTGTTGGATCTTTTCACGAATGAAGTGACAATCAATCTCAATATGTTTCGTTCGTTCATGAAAGACTGGATTAGAAGCAATGTGAAGTGCAGCTTGATTATCACATCGTAGCTTTGCAGGTACCGAGACCTTAATTCCTACTTCACTCAGGAGCTGATATACCCATATGATTTCACACACAGACTTTGCCATAGCTCTGTATTCAGCTTCTGCACTTGATCGTGAGACTACATTCTGTTTCTTACTCTTCCATGAAACCAAATTTCCCCCAACAAAAACACAATATCCTGAAGTAGATCTCCTATCTTCCTTACACCCTGCCCAATCAGAATCTGAGAAACATTCGATCCTAGTATGACCATAATTGCCATATAGGATACCACGTCCAGGAGCACCTTTTAAATAGTGTAAAACTTGTTCTGCTGCTTTCCAATGGTCAATAGTTGGTGATGACATGTACTGGCTCAGCACACTCACTGAATAAGCAATATCAGGACGTGTCACAGTAAGATAATTCAACTTTCCAATAAGTCTTCTATACCTCTCAGGATCTGCAAACAACTCACCTTCTTTGGTTAACTGTAAATTAGGAACCATTGGGGTACTACATGGTTTAGCACCCAATTTTCCCGACTCCATCAGTAAATCAAGCACATACTTCCTCTGAGATAGGAAGATTCCTTTCTTACTCCTGCTAACTTCAACTCCCAAGAAATACTTTAACATCCCCAAGTCTTGGGTATGGAACTGAGTAGTAAGAAAGGACTTCAGAGACGAAATTCCTCTAGGGTCACTACCTGTGATGACAATATCATCCACATATACAACTAACAGAATAATACCCCCATGAGATTGTTTATAGAAAACAGAATGATCGGACTTGCTCTTTTGCATCCCAAACTTTTCAAGAGCTTGGCTAAATTTTCCAAACCAAGCCCGAGGACTCTGTTTCAAACCATATAGAGATTTGTTCAGACGACAGACTTTCCCATACTCCCCTGGAGCAACAAAACCTGGTGGTTGCTCCATATAGACCTCCTCCTGAAGATCACCATGAAGAAAGGCATTCTTGATGTCTAATTGATGCAGAGGCCAGTCATAAGCTGCTGCAAGGGAGATAAATAACCTGATAGAAGCAAGTTTAGCTACAGGAGAAAAAGTATCATGATAGTCCACGCCATAAGTCTGAGCATATCCTTTAGCAACAAGTCTAGCTTTCAATCGAGAAATGGAACCATCAGGATTCATTTTGACCGTAAACACCCATTTACATCCAATAGCTCGTTTACCTGCAGGTAGGGTAACTAAAGTCCACGTACCATTGACATCTAGAGCATTCATTTCCTCAATCATAGCATTCCGCCATCCGGAATGAGCTAATGCCTCTTGAACAGTTTTGGGTACAGAAATAGTGTCTAGGGATGTAAGAAAAGCACGAGAAGAGGAAGACAAATGATTGTAGGAAACAACTGAAGAGATTGGATAAGTACATGCACGTTTACCTTTTCTTTGAGCAATAGGGAGATCAAGATCATCATTGGTAGTCGGATCTGATGACGAAGATACTGGTTCATCAGGACATGATGTTGGAGACTCCAGGACCAAGTCAGAACTGGGCAGATGTGGGCGACGCGAGTAGGTGTATTTGATGGGAGGCTTAACTGGTGTAGAGGGAGGCGAATCCAAATTTGGTATGACACTATAGATTAACAAATCATCATCCTCCCCCGGACTCACAGAACCTGAAGATGAGGAGAAAGGTGTTTGTTCCAAAAAAGTGACATCGGCAGACACAAGATACTTACCAAGACTAGGACAATAACAACGATACCCTTTTTGTACACGGGAATAACCCAGGAATATACACTTTAAGGACTTAGGATCAAGTTTTGTAACTTGAGGACGAACATCCCGAACAAAACAAGTACACCCGAATATCTTTGGTTCTATAGGAAACAATTGTCTATTCGGGAATAGAGTGTGTAAAGGAGTATTACCAGATAAAACAGAGGAAGGCATACGATTGATTAGAAAACAAGCAGTAGATACAGCATCAGCCCAGAAGCATTTAGAAACCTTCATTTGAAATAACAAGGCTCGAGAAGTTTCAAGAAGATGTCTATTCTTTCTCTCAGCAACCCCATTTTGAGAAGGGGTGTCAACGCAAGAAGTTTGATGGAGAATACCCTGCTCAAGCATGTATTTCTGAAAATTTCCTGAAACATATTCTTTTGCATTATCACTTCTTAAAATTTGTACTGGTTTACCAAATTGGGTTCGTATTTCAGCACAAAAGGAAGAAAAGTGAAAGAATAATTCTGAGCGATTTTTCATCAAATAAAGCCATGTCATTCTAGAATAATCATCAACAAAGGTAACAAAATATCTGAAACCAGTTTTAGAAGTCACCGGACAAGGACCCCAAACATCGGAATGGACTAACTCAAAGGGAGCAGTAGCTCGTTTATTGATTCTAGGACTAGAACTAAGACGATGGTGTTTAGCAAACTGACACGACTCACAATCTAATGAAGTAATGTTCGAAAGCTGAGGACAAAGTTGCTTTAACATAGAAAGCGAAGGATGACCCAATCGACAGTGTTCTTCAAGAGGAGAGACTGTTCCAGCACAGGCTATAGACCCTGGTTTCTGTGTATCAAGAATGTAGAGACCGTCAGACTCATGTCCCTTACCAATAATCTTCTTCGTCATGAGATCCTGAAATACACAAGAACCAGGAAAAAATGAGACACAACAATTAAGGGCACGAGTAAGTTTGCTGACAGAAATCAGATTAAACGATAGTCGTGGTAGACTCAGAACAGATGACAAATGGAGAGATGATGTAGGTTTAGTGGTTCCAGACCCAATAACACTGGATGTTGAACCATCGGCTAAAGTAACAGGAGTGATAGATTTATGTGGCTGAAAGTTAGAAAGTAAATTGGGATTACCTGTCATGTGATCTGTAGCACCAGAATCAATGACCCATTTTGGAGAAGAGGAAACAAGGCATGTATTGGGTTTACCTGTCTCAACAAGTGCAGTAACACGACCGGATGGCTGTTTCACTGTTTCGTGAAACTGAGTCAATCTGGCATACTCATCTGCAGAGATTGTAACAGACTTTTCAGAGGTCTCAGAACTAGATGCAACATGTGCAAATTGAGCTTTCTTATACTGTAGCTTTCGACAGTCCCGCTTGATATGTCCTGGTTTATGACAGTAGTGACATACAATTTCTCCTTGCTCCTTTCCACGATTTTCAGTAATTTTATCAGAGTTGTTGGACCCCGACCCCATGCTCTTACTGTTGCCACTACTCTTGTAGTGTTGTCTTCCTGAATCAAATGTGGTAGTACGGCTAATAAGAACACTGTTAGGCTGAGTGGATAGAACAGGTAACGTATTCTCTGTACGAAGAATCCTTCGAAAAGCATCTTCTAGACAGGAAATTTCTGATCCGGAAAGAATTTGAGATTTGGCAGTCTCAAATTCAGACGGAAGACCGGCGAGAAAACTCATAACAGCCATCTTCTCTCGCTGATTCCGTTGTTCCTCCACATTGATACTGAAGGGAAGCAGCATATTGAGCTCTTCATATGTTTTCTTGAAGTCCATAAAATAACTGGTGAGAGACTTATCTCCTTTATCTGCCCTGTAAAAATCCTTGCAAACATCATAGATACGAGAGAAGTTTCCTTTTCCCGAATATAAGAACTGCAAATAGTTCATTAACTGTTTCACTGTCTTACAATGGGTAACCAGGCCCACCACCTCACTATCAATAGAATTACGAATTTGTATATACAAGCGAGCATCTTCTCTCACCCAAGACAGTCTAGAGTCATCCGTAGGTGGATCATCGGTCAGATGACCATCCATAGAAATACTGAGTAGATATAATTCAATAGTATGGTTCCAATCAAGAAAATTAATTCCATTTAATTTGTGTTCCGTGATTTTTGAAACCAACGGAACTATATCAGAAACTCCAGTCTTTTTGTCAGACATAATTGCTAAGAAAATTCAACAAGATAACAGATTACCCACAAGAGAACCTGTCGTAGCCAGGTCCCACACCTAGATCGATGTTGACCCAAAAACGTACCTCCCTGAGTTGGCGGTGTCTTTAGAGGAACCTTTAACGCCTGCACCTTGAATATGGCAGCAGCCTCCCTCACGCCCAACAGCCCAGAAATTTTTTTTTTTTTTTTCTTAAAAAAACTTATGAACAGAACTGCTCTACACAGAACTGCTCTGATACCATGTTAAACTCAGAAAAAGGGAATGAATTTTCCTTACCGTTTTATTCATCAATCATAACGGTATATATACAAGTATAGACATATCTAGTTCCTATTATTTAGCCTACAGATCAGCCTACAATCTGTAACTTATCTAATCCCTACAAATCAGCTATCTAATCCCTACAAATCAGCCTACATCTGTAACTATCTAATCCCCACAAATCAGCTATCTAATCCCTACAAATCAGCCTACAATCTGTAACACTATGGTATGTTTAATTCCAGCAGCAGGATAGAACATTGTGACTACATGAAGCCTGCAATTCCTCATTGTCGATCTATTCTCTTTTATGGTCGACTTCAAGTGACAGAATTCGATAAGATGCTAGATTCTCGTGTTACTGTGATGGATTTGAAGTTGCTGACGGTACTAGAGATTCTTTTTAGGTTCTTCGAGCATTTCCCTGTTGAGATAACGCAGCTAGTTCATCTGAGGTATCTTGCACTTTCCGCTCGTACTTATTTTGGTACATGCTTGTCCCAGCTGGGGAATCTACAAACACTAATTAATGAGCATGACAGGAATGTAACTTTACCTAGTGACATATGGAAGATGCCTCGGTTAAGATATCTTCATATAAAGAATGGTGCTTGTTTGCCCCATCCTGCAGGAGCCAAAGCTATTGCAAGCAACTCTCTTGTCCTAACCAACCTACATAAGCTTTCAACTGTAAGCTTTACCAATTGTTATAGGGAAACGTTTGCCTGTCTTCCCAATTTAAAGAAACTCGGTATCTGTGTGATGCAACCATCACATAATTGCCTTGATGATCTTCTTTACCTTGCTGAACTTGAAAAACTTAAATGTGTCTTTCTGGGAAGAGGTCAATTCTCCGGTTGGAATGCTTTCCCACCAAAACTTAGGAAACTGACCTTAAACGGGAGCTTTCTGCCATGGGAGAAGATGAGAACTCTTGGTTTGTTACCCAATCTTGAAGTACTCAAACTGAAAGACTATGCTTTCCAAGGGCCAGAATGGCAAGTGGAAGAAGATGAGTTTTGTCAACTAAAATATCTGCTAATTGATGGGACAGATCTAGTTCAGTGGGGAGTAACTTGTTCTCATTTCCAAAGGCTACAGCAGCTGATTCTGAGATGTTGCAGACACTTGGATGAAATACCAAGTGAAGTTGGAGAAATTCCTACCCTGCAAATAATTGATGTGTATGATTCCAGCAGTCTTGCCGTGAATTCAGCAAGGCTTATTCAGCAAGAACAATATAGCATGGGAAATGATGGCCTAATAGTCAGGATACATCCTAGAGAAAGAGATTGATAGATCCATGGAGAAACTTCATTAGAGATGTCATCCCTTGTATACTTGTTTCTGTTATAACAAATTAATCAAGTTCATTTTTATCCAAACTTAGACAGTTCATTGCCAAACTTTTTTAATCAAATTGCCATGTTCTTCTTCACGTTACTTTTTCTGATCTCTTAGTCATTAATCTGTACTTGCTTTGTGACATGCTAACACTGAAGTGGTAGAAGAGCTCAGGTCTCTCATGCTATCAGGATTCAGATCGTGAGAAGCCATTCTGGTGATTGTTCTTATGTCTTTTGTTGATCAACTTCATAATCTGACTTTGGCACAAGCACATTCCTCCTTACTGGCCACCCACAGGTGTTTGTGATGAACTAAAAGTGCATCAAAATTGACCCAATCTTGCTTCGATCTATATTTCAATCTTGGAGTTTCTCAAGTCCATATAGCTCCTACATAATGGATGATTGTTATGTTTTTTTTTTTTTAAACACAGGTTAAAAAACTTTGTTGTGCATACAAATCTTATTAGTGAATACTAACACCAATGTCTAAAGCAACTGATTCTCAGGGGTTGTAGACAGTTGGCTGAAATTCCTAGTGGATTTGGAGAAATTCCTACTCTGCAAATAATTGATTTGGATGATTCGACCACTCTTGCTGTCACTTCAGCTAGGCTTCTTCAGCAAGAACGAGAAAGCATGGGAAATGACAGCCTCATTGTCAGGATACATCCCAAAGATTAACGGATCCATGAAGAAACTTCATGACTCCATTAATGAAGTTGGCTCTTCTAGACCATTTTTTTTTTGTCAATAAGTTGATCATGTTGCTTCTGATTCTCATATTGGGAGTTCATAGCTGAAAATGTTTTATATGTTGTTGTCTGCAGAGCTGTTCTTCAATCATGTTAACATTTTGTTAGCTCTTAATTCACTAATCTGTGCTTGCTTTGTAGCATGAAGTTTGTACAAGAGCTCGGGGCTCTCAAGAATTCAGATCCTGAAAAGCCATTTTGGTGAAAATTCTTATTGATTTCTTCATTAACATTAATGCGCAACCCTCACCTTCGGATTTTGTACTTCAATTATATTTCAAATTTTCTGGATATGATAGTTAATTCCAAAATCTCAAACAGGGCCATTATATAATAGATGTACATGATATGATATTTTTGATGTTTCTTATTCCACCATCCAACCCCTCCCCAACAAAAAAAAAAACTATTGTTTGAAAGATGAAGTGTAAGGGTCGCTAAATAGTTTTAATAGGAATTTTTTAATTTTACTTACAATTATTATTGAGATTTAATCATGTGGAATGTTACATATTTTAAATTACTACCATAATTAAAATGCATTAACTCTAATTGAAAGATGGGGAGCAATATGGGTACGACAAAAACTAAGATAAAAAAGTGCCTACAACTTACCATACCACTAATCATACTTTTAGTATAGTAATAGATAGATACACACATCCAAGGTTTGGCAGTATAGTATAGTTGAAAGCAGCATTCGAACATTACAAGTTTACAACACATGGACAAAGAAGAAAAGGAACCATTTGATTTTTGGGAGTGAAGTATTTTCAGTCCCCAGCAGTCTCTTTTCTCACATTTGAACATCTCATTGGATCTTTATGTAAAAGGCTTAATCAAGGACAGCATACAATTTAAAAAACAACTAAACAATGAAGGGAAAAAAACAAGTTGTACTTATTTAATTGATGTATGCACCGTGGCTAGGCGTAGTAATTTAGTGATCAAAGATCTGGCGGATAGATGAGAAGCTTGAATGCACTGTTCACCATTCTCTGATCCTGCTGTTTTTGCTGTTGAATTAGCCTAGCAGAGGCAGCAGCAGCTGGCGTTGGCCAATAAAGCTCCATATTCTGGAGGGCAGATACCTCCCCAAAGCCACAAGGGATCTCCTCAAGGTGTGTGCAGTGTTTAAGGACCACTCTTTCGAGTCTAGGAAAGTGATGACTTGAAGCATGCCAATGCACCAAATCTGACCTCCCAAGCTGCAATACTCTAAGAAGGCGAAAGCCACCATCTAATGGTTCCCATCTGCTTCCCTTGAATGCATAGTCTTTTAGCTTAAGCACCTCAAGATTTGGCAGCATACCTAATGTGGACATTTCCGACCAATCCAGCAGCGTGTCGGATAAAGTGAGCTTTTTCAGATTTGGAGGGAACTTATAGGACTGCGGAAGACCAGGTATGTGGCATTTGAAAGGATGCAGGGGGAATGTGTCGTTCAACAACTTCAATGTTTCAAGGTGATCTAACTTAGCTAGATTATCAAACAAACTCATTCCTCCTCTTTCCTGCACAAGCATAACTAACTTGCCCCGAATTCCTAGTTTCTTCAAATTGGGAGTCCTTGATAATATGTTCTCTGTGCAACACTCAGGCACGATCGTGCAAATAGTTTGAATATTTCTTCGTACAAAAGGATCTTCACTATCCTTCCTTGTTTCAGCACGAGGCCCATGTAAGCAACTTAATCCACTTGTATGCAAATGTCGGAACTGTAACATTTTCCATAAATCTGCTTGAATGTCAAGATTCCGAGATGTTGTTACAACAACGAGTGTTTGCAGATTCCACAGATTGGAAATTGCTGGAGGAAGAACCTTGAAGTGGCCAGAAAGAGACAGAAATCGCAGGTGTACCAACTGCACTATCTCATTCGGAAAGCGTGAGAAGATAATTGACTTCAAATCCAATATCCTAACTAGATTAAAAGCCTCATGGACGAAAGATGTGTGTTCTCTAGGCACATCCCTTTCATCCATAGAGAAGCAGAAGAAGGAGCGAACATGAGGACCAGAAGGCCTTGAAGAGACAAACTCCAAAACATGTGAATGGATACAAAGTCGGCGACAGTAATTTGGGATTGAGGTCAAAGAGGCACGATCTGGTATACCCCTGATCACCTGCAAAAAATTTTCTTCTGCACCTTCTCTTATGCATAAATCACGGAGCATATCATGAATTCGGCATGACTTAATCCGACCATTTGCCCTCTTCTTTGCCACTATAACCAGATTTCGGTCGACAAGATCCACCAAATACTCTTCTGCAATATCTTCTAAAGTTTCCTGTCCTATTTGTTGTATAAATCCCTCAGCAACCCATAATTTCAGTAATTTCGACACCGGGATCTCAAAGTCTTCTGGAAAAGCCCCAAAGTAGATGAAGCACACCTTCAAGTGATCAGGTAAGTGCTTGTAACTCAATGCCAAGACGTCCATGCATTGCGTTGGATCTCTAGCAACATATGTACTTACACTTTCGGCAACTTTGTTCCACCAAGTGCGTGTTTTCTCTCTCTTTGAAAGAAGTCCCGAAACAACCACAATTGCCAGAGGCAGTCCATCACATCGTTTTGATATCCGCTGTCCCAGCTCTTGTAGCTCTGGAGGGCAGCTACCCTCTCGGAAAACCTTCTTACAAAGTAATTCCCAGCTTTCTTCGTTAGTTAGAAAACGCAAACGATGAGGATTACAGTAAGGGTTAGCATGCATAGCCACCTCAGTGTTTCTACTAGTTAACAATATTCTGCTACCACATGCAGTATTTGGAAAAGCCATTTTGATATCATTCCAGGCCTCCGTTGTCCAGACATCATCAATGACAATGAGATATCTGTTGCTCCTTAAATGTCTGAACAATTCCTCGGCCAGCCTGTCATCATTCATTTTGTACACTTGGTCGGTGATGAGGCCCATGGAGTCTAAAATGCCAAGAAAAACTTCTCTTCTACAATATTGTTGAGACATGTAAACCCATGCACGAATATAGAAGTGATATTCAATAGAAGGATCAGAATAAACCTTTTTCGCCAAAGTTGTTTTGCCAAGCCCACCCATGCCCACAACTGATATCACTTCTAGCTGTTCTGGTCCATCAGTGAGCCGCTCAACCACTGTTCTTGCCTCTTCATCAAATCCTACAACATTTTCTTCCTCCACAATTGGTGCCCTTTTTCTGGCTGATGGTTTATGAGAAGGCTCTCCACTTTGCAGGCTTTCAATTCCAAACATCTTCTTATCATAAATCTCTTTGACCTTCACTTTGATGGATTTAATATCTTCTGACACACTTCGCAGCATATTTGAGTGATCTAGGGCATGAAAAACTCTTTTCAAGGCACTTCTTGCCTTTTGCATTGCTGCATGCACTACAAAAGTGTCAATGATATCTTCTGCCTCATAGGTCACATCTGTAATTTGTCGAACTATCTCTCTAACATATGCAGATTCATCACGCTTCTCCCGAGAGTCCTTAAGGAAAGCCTTCATCAAGCTAAGCTCCCTGTGAAGAGATTCGACTTGATCCTTCACCCCTGAAAGTAAGTCTACATGATAGAGAAGTAACTCCTTTAAATTAGCCAAGAGAAACTCTACAACGGCATCTGCCATCTTTCACGAGCTCTGATCCTACAGAAAGTAAGTCTGCTATCTTTGACGAAAAACTAAAGCAGAAACTCCAATCACCTGAATGAAAATAATCTACTGATTAGATTCTTATCAGATGCTCTAAAGAGAGGAATATGTGCAGATAAGCTAGCTTTAGAAGATGCCCTTTTTACAGAGACTTTCAATGCATATGAATTCAAATTTGCATCAAATGACATCAGACAGAGGAACAAAGCATGCAACCAGCACGCCATGATGATCACTGACAAACAGCAGCCAGAACTTTGAAGTCTTCCAAAATCTTTATCCTGATTCGTGATATTCAAGAAAACAATCAAATGAAGTAGTTCCATTTGATTGAACAACACATACCCACGAATCAACCTATTCCTCAAACAATAGGTTAGCATATTCAATAAACTTAATTTTGGTCCACAGATATTGAAAGATGTGAAATTACAAGAATTAAGTAAAGTTTATTAAAAAGCCAAAAAAAGGAAAAGAGAAAAGGGGTAGAACTTGCAAAATGCTTTTTGGACCAGATAAAAAATTGAAAAGAAATTCAATTTGATAAAATAGAAACAAAATTTTCATGGCCAATTTATCACGTGATAAAGAACTGAAAACAAAATATTGAAGATTCTGATCCAGTAAACCTCTCTAGAAAGCACCAAAGAAACAAAATTAAAAGATTTAATTGCAGCAACAATTAAACAAGCATTAGCATAAATCAGTAAGGGAAATTAAGCAAAAACAAAAACTGTGACACCTTAGAGTCATAAATTTCAAAGTCACTGCTAAGTAAGAAAGATATAGGCAAGAAAACAGTACCTTCTGAAGTGTATCGATACACTGCAGACCAAGTAATATAGCATGCAAAAGACCAGATGGACTCTTTCTCACATAATTCAAATGGGATACAACAAATTTACCTGATAATCCCAGTTAAGAAAGCCAATAAGAACTGCAAGTTGAAAAAATTGGAAGAAGGGATGGACCTATGTTGTGAAGACCCATACAAAAGTCCATCAAAGAAAGAGATGCGCCAAAAGATGTGTTTTTAAAATTTAAAGCCACATAATTTCCAATAGCTTTACAACAGAAAGGTGTAACCTTTTCCAAATCTGAATCATTTTTGTATTTGTAATTTATTCTAAGCTACAATATGCATCTCCACATGAAGCTCACTGGTAATTTCTACACCTTATAGCATGTCAAATGCAATTAACTACAACTAGTGGAACCCTCTTCTTGTCTTCAGAATGAAAAAAACAAGCAGAAAATAAACCTTATGATCTTAGGATGCTTTTACTGAATTACTTGAATCTTACCCTATTTCACATAATTCTTGGTATCTTGGAAAGAGCAGCACCTAAGTGAGAGAAGAATTTACGGCTCAGGACTTCCTATAACCTGTGACAAACCCTCAATGTAGGATGAGCAAGGTATGAAGACAGCATGATACGGAACTAAGTTTATTCTGCCCAAACAGGCTTCAAGTCACAAGTTTACACTATCAAATTGGAAGAACACTTCGCAATGTACCCTACCACACAAGAAACTCCTATTTTAGCCATTCATATTCTTTTTTTTCCTTCTGACTATCTTCACCACTTCATGTGAAGCCAAGTTTTTAAAAAATTCGCTAAATTTGATTATTAGATTGAAGTCATAGACTCAAAATTCAGAAAGCAAGGATCGAA